>NC_071262.1:3977801-4177801 GCF_023375685.1 Ictalurus furcatus
ATGAGGGTTGCCAGGCCAAACAATTCCTTTGCACTTCCTGCCATAATTCTGTGTAATAAGGAGGAGATTGATAAAATGTCAATTGTGTGTGTGTGTGTGTGTTTGGGGGTCGGAACAGTCAGAGGTTTGAACCCTTGGTTCATTGTTTTTCATGAGACATAATAAGTCGCATTTTAATAATGCGTGTTTATTTTGTGTTGACTCGAGTTTTTAATTGTGTGATGGTTTCATGGTTAGTCACGGTTATTTTACAGATTAAAATGCATAGATTATAATGCACGCCGCGTTTCCTTTCATCCGATCTCTCGTTCAGGTTTTAATGACAGTGGGACTTATTTATTTAAGCTGGATATTAACAGATTTATGCATGAAGCGTCTACACAGGAAATTTGGAATTCATGAAAATCCTGTACATTCTGAAAAACGTCTGTATCCTACTCCTGCTCCTGAGTGTGTGTACATTTACCCATTAGCACACTGACTTAATGTACACCTCGACTTGATTGACTTCCAGTCATATAATTTGCATGGATTACTGCACTTTTATATATGGAATATACGGTCAAATTTAAACGGCTTATTTTATTACATTTACAGCATTTAGCAGATGCCCTTATCCAGAGCGACTTATAGAAGTGCTTTGGAGTCCCTATCAAATACACATCCTCGTGCTGGATCAGTAGGTCAGAGGCACACGGACCCAAGAATACCACTGAGGAAATGTTGTGCAAACCAGCCATTTTCTATTATTGACATTAAACATTAAATAAGAATAGAAAACAAACAAGAAAGCAAGGCAACACAAACCCATCCATCCATCCATCCATCCTCTGTACTAATTATGCTGCACAGGGTCGCAGGGAGCCTGGAGCCTATCCCAGGGGACTCAGGGCACGTGGCAATGGACACCCTGGACAGGGTGCCAACCCACTGCAGGGCACAATCACACACACACACGCACACACACACCCACACACTACAGACAATTTAAAAATGCCAATCAGCCTACAGTGCATGTCTTTGGACTGGGGGAGGAAACTGGAGTACCTGGAGGAGACCCCTGAAGCACATGGTGGGAATCAAACCCCCAAACCTGGAAGTGTGAGGCAAACAGGCTAACCACTAAGCCACTGTGCCTTATAAAAGGAGGATGGGCTGGTCTGTCTGTGCGTAGCCATCTGTCAACTGACGGAATATTTAACACTTACCTATAATAATAATAATAATAATAATAATAATAATAATAATAATTTCCACTTCTGTCTTTCAGGCTTTGATTCCTGGTTGTTCATTTCATGCTTCCAGCTCTCTGTGCACTTGAACTTTTATGGACTTTTGCCCATCACTAAATGCAAATGAGGTGTGTTGGGAACACAACATACACACACGGGTATAAAGAAAATCAGCCCTTTCCGAAACTTTTGTGAAGCTGGCGGAACGTTTTCGTTCAGTTTTGGCCGACACAAACATTTACACACAACTTCACTAAAAGATTGATGAATGAGGCCCATTGTGATAAATACTGATATTGGGCCTCATTTATCAAGCTGGATATGAACAGATTTACTCATAAATCTTTTGTAGGACCATTCAGACAAAAAAAACAAAACAAAACAAAACATAATTTCAGGAAAAAAAAAAGGGTTTGTATCCTGCTCCTGAGTGTGTGTAAATTTCCGCATAAGAAGAAAAACTGACGTAAACCTAATTTGTTTCGCTTCGAATAACGTAAATTGTGATGAGTTACCGCACTTTAAAAAAAGAATAAATAAATAAGTAAATAAGTAAGTAAGTAAGTAAGTAAATAAATAAATATTTTATAGTCAAGTTTAAATAACTTTTAGATTTTTTTGTTACATACAGTACGAAAATTTTTATTTGTTAAACCCAGTTTTTTCATATTAACGGCATTAGCTGCAAAGAAATATTAAATATATAAATAAATAAAGATAAAGAATATATCAAAATAAAGAATGCAAGCCAACATAAATCCATAAATTAATTAAAAGGCAAATAAGACCAACCATTTAATTAAGAATGCTGCTGTATAAAAGGAGGATGGGGCGTACACTTCTTAGTGTGCTGTGGACCATTCGCTTCCTGTGACACATGCCACATTCACTTCCTGCTTTTCTAACATGGCATCCAGGAGGGCACGAGGGATTTCTGTCCGAGTTAGCGAGACACTATGAATAAAAAAACGCTCAAAACAATGAAACATAGCAGTTTCTCTGTGTATGTGCTTGGTGTACAGAAGATGCATATCCTTTCCTCCATTTTCATGTCAAACTTTTCAGCTTACTTAATTCTAATTCACCTTGTTTTTTTTTTCTTTCTGTAAACTGGCTCCAGGTTTTGGCCTTTCAGGTGCTTTTACACCGTTAAATATATTTTTATTGGCATAGACGTGAGTCAAAATGACTTCTACCCCTGAGAAAGTCTATTTTTGTCCTTTGCTCGTCATTTCAGCCGGATGAAATTAGCCTTTCATGGAGTTCTGTGGGTGTCACCAAATGGAAATCAGCTGTGCTGGGCATGCGCCTGGTAATATACAGGCGATTGGCATTCAAACGACACACGCATGCGAGTATGAAGAGTTTCTTTTCTCTTTGCTAAATCCGTCACAATTGTTAAAATGTTCCTTCTTTTTTTTCTTTTTTTTTTTTTTACATTGGGCTTACACTTACACATATCTAAAAAAAGATTGATAAATAATGCACAGGGTAAAATATTTAATGGAAAAGTCATTATCAACAATATCTTTTGGACTGGAACAACCTGTGGAGGTGTTTTACATGTGGAGGTGGGGTTATGTAATTACCGGAGTATCTCTGGGATTTAATCCCGTCCAATTCTGCCATGTCAGTCATTTTTACGGGATCTAGAATTTTAAGTGTCTGAAAACCACGTTTTACCGTTTATAAAATGACCAGCAGAAATAACCCCAGGTAATATATATCCTGTAGGAAGAGAGGATTTATGCTTTTTCTTCAGTATAAAGACACAGGAAGCGCTCTTATATATTGTCTCTTTATATATTGTCTATATGTTATTTAACAAATATATGTCTGGAAATCTTATCCTTCAGAAAGGAGAACATTCAGTGTGTTTGATGCTTTTTGTTTCCGTTTGTGATGCTTTTCACTTGTCCTGCATACTGGCTACAGTGAAGGCATAACCTAAACAGTGTTGAAATGATAAGTCATTAGATGTAGACATGTCCCATAGACAGACTTTAAGCCTGATCGAACGTAATCACAGGTCCATACACTACAGAACTCTCTTGCCTGCACAATCATACATGGCCCGCCACAAAGGGAGCACGCAGCTGGAAATGTCAGGGCTGATTACCTGGCTTTCCCTGTCTCTTATCTCCCCCCTTTCTTACCATCCTTCTTCATGTCTCTCAGTTTATTTCCTATGTCCTGTCGCTCTTGAATTCCATCAATAATATATTTTTTCTCTCCCTCTGGAGCACTGAAACAATGTCTGAGCAAAGTCATAAGTGCTTCGGTAGAAGAAGAGAGCAGCTGGCTGGAGTTTGGCATTTGCTCTCCTCATGTAAAGATGTAAAATGCTTCAAACCATTGACTCCAAATGTCAGCAACGAATCTGACAATCCCCAGTTCAACACAGTGGATATGACCCTTTGAAAGTCATCCAAGTCATGTTGTGAGACGATTCTGGGGAAAGTTAGCTGTCCCTGATTATAGATTTTCTTTTACACAGTGATTTGAACTGAACTCATTATAGTATATGACACTGAGTTTCTCTCATTGGAGATACATATGCTGTATAGGTCAAAACGATACAAACAAGATGTCACATGGAAATGTACTTCAACAAATATTTCGATTGAGAGTCTTTATTGCTTTCATTCATAATGTCCAACTGAAATGTCAGGTCATCCAGCATAATCGCTTTTAAAAACTTTTAGCTATATTACTTGGATGACTGTGAGAATAAAATAGATATGTATAAATATCTAGAGTATAATATAAAACTATCTATCTATCTATCTATCTATCTATCTATCTATCTATTAAAAACTAATTTCAAATTAAATTTTATTTAAAATACTATTCAGATTTGTTTTCTTTTACATAAAAGTATATTTGAGTGTTCAAATCCCGACTGTCACAGTCATCTGGCTGGCTGGGGGCCAAGGGAGCAAAGTTGTCCAGGTGGGAGTGGTGACATTACTCTCTTTCTGTCAATCACAGATTATCACACTAGCCAGTCTTGGGTGTCTTTGAACTCATGTATGTAGAAGAGAGTAGAAGAGAGTAGAGAGCATTTTGTCCCAAGTGTGTTATGCTGCCCTGTGACCCAACATGAGCAGCAGTTTGAAAAGATGCAGCGGGTTGGCTTCACATACAGTGGTGCTTGAATTTTCTTCATAAATATGACCTACAACATCATTAGACAAAGAGAACCCAATTAAACAAATGAGACAAAAATATTATACTTGGTCATTTATTTATTGAGGAAGATGATCCAATATTACAGATCTGAGAGTGGCAAAAGTATGTGAACGTCTAGGATTAGCAGTTCATTTGAAGGTGAAATTAGAGTCAGGTGTTTTCAATCAATGGGATGACAATCAGGTTTGACTGAGCTCCCGGTTTTATTTAAAGAACACGGCTCTCTCAAAGTCTGATCTTCACAACACATTTTTGTGGAAGTGTACTGTATCATCACGCCAGAAAAAGAGTTGGAAAAAGTTATAAAACCATCTCGAAAGAGTTTGGACTCCACCGATGAACAGTCAGACTGATTGTGTACGAATGGAGGAAATTCAAGATCATTTTTACCCTCCCCAGGAGTGAAGACCAACAAAGATCACTCCAAGAGCAAGATGTGTAATAGTCCACGAAGTCACAAAGGAACCCAGCGTAACTTCTAAGCAACTGAAGGCCTCTTTTACATTGGCTAATGATAATGCTCATGAGTCCACCATCAGGAGAACACTGAACAACAATGGTGTGCATGGCAGGGTTGCAAGGAGAAAGAAAGAAAGACACTGCTCTCCAAAAGAACAATGTAGCCCGTCTGCAGTTCAAAGACCACGTGGACAAGATAGAAGGATATTGGAAAAATGTTTTGTGGATGGATGAGACCAAAATAGAACTTTTTGGTGTGAATGAGGAAGGAAAGCACTGCATTCCAGCATAAGAACCTTATCTCATTTGTGAAACACGGTGGTGGTAGTATCATGGTTTGGGACTGTTTTGCTGCATCTGGGCCAGGACAACTTGTCGTCATTGATGGAACAATGAAGTCTGAATTATACCAGCGAATTTTAAAGGAAAATATCAGGACATCTGTCCATGAACTGAATCTCAAGAGAAAGTTGGTCATTCAGCAAGACAACGACCCTAAGCACACAAGTCGCTCTACCAAAGAACGGTTAAAGACGAATATAAAGTTAATGTTTCGGAATGGCCAAGTCAAAGTCCTGTCCTTAATCCAATAGAAATTTTGTGGAAGAACCTGAAGCAAGCAGTTCATGTGAGGAAACCCTCCATCATCCCAGAGTTGAAGCTGTTCTGTACTGAGGAACGGGCTAAAATTCCACCAAGCCGACGTGCAGGACCGATCAACAGTTACCGCAAACATTTAGCTGCAGTTTTTGCTGCACAAGGGGGTCACACCAGATACTGAAAGCAAACGTTCACATACTTTTACCCCTCGCAGATATGTAATATTGGATCATTTTCCTTAATAAATAAATGACCAAGTATAATACTTTTGTCTCATTTGTCTAAGTGGGTTCTCTTTATCTACTTTCAAATCTGGTGATGTTTATGTAAATGTAGAAAATTCTGAAGGGTTCACAAAATTTCAAGCACCACTGTATCACAGAGGAAGCACATGTTAACCTTCATCCAGCCCAGATGGTAACTGTCATATGATAGTGGGAATTGGAAGGTGACCAAATTGGTTAGAAGAGGGGAAAACTGATGTTTTACTGCATTACAGTGCAATTCTGTTTCGTTTTTGACCCTTGCCAAATGTGTATACCAAAAAAGTGCAGTCCAAGCTGCTCGAGTATTATAGATTGAGTAGAGTATATTAGCTCATTACTAATCTACTACTACTACTACTACAACTAGATTAGCTCGTTACTAATCTACTACTCTCTTTTTGATATCTTTGTGTAAAGGATAGCTCGATAGAGTTCATTGCGTTCCATCTTCCTGGGCTTAAATTCAGATCTCCTCTGTGACCAGCGCTCTAGCCCCTGCTAGAAGGACATGCCACCTCCATGTTGTCAGCACTCAAAGCAGTCAGTGAACCAACGAACCAGCTGTCAGATTTCTCACAGCCTCTCACTCAATCTTCTTAGAGACATGCCTAGGTCTGGGGTAGTTTAAAGAGCCAAAATATAAGGACATTGTGTTTGCTGAAGTGTGTCGGTGAACAACAGGAGATGAAAAGATAAACTGTGGATGCGATATTTTTTTGGACCACAGACAAAATCACAATTCATTGGCACTTATATGTTCTAAGACGTGACTACTTGCAGAACCCATCATGCTTTTACTAGTGAAATGATCATGTAGCTTATAGACAGTAAATAGCACCAAGCAGATTTGTCAGTTCTTATCAGAATGCAAGGCTAATCCTGCCTGTTGCATAGTTATCAAGTGTCCGGCTAAAGCACAGTTTAGCAGTTCAAAGGTGTGTCCTCTGACTATGATTTGTGCTGTGCTGTAAGTTATGCCACGTGTGGTTTGCATTCTAAGTGGGAGAAAAGGATGCCAGCGAGCCTCTCTTTGTCATTTGCTATGCAGCCAGCCAACTGGGCATGTGCATAGCTGCATAGTAAAGTCAGGATTCTCTTCTAAGCATTGAACAAGGTGAAGATACATCGGTACAATAAGGGATGTGTCTTATTATTTCATCTAGGCTAAACATACTGACGTTTACACGTAGAAATGATTCGTTCATCTTTAGTAAGCACTTCATTCTGGTCAGGGTCATGGTGGATCTGAATCCAGTCCCAGGAACACTGTGTGCAATGAAGGAATACACCCCGGGTGGGATTCCAGCGCATTTCAGGGTACAGTGCACACACACTCACAGACTTAATCACACTTCAGGGCAATTTAGAGTCACCAATCGTGTGAGGTAAGACGAACCCACGGGAACCAACATATGAAGCGCGACACTTACATTAACCTGAGCTCATGATTAAACTGACCACCCTGGAACTATAATGCACCAATGCCATCTGCTGCACCACTTTGGCACCCAGTAAATGACAAGGATGCCAATTTAAAAACAATAAACCATACTTATCATAACAATTTGTAGCTTGCTCCCAATATAACAATATGCAAAAATAATTTTAGAAGTAAGGCGAATTAAGTGTTAAAGAGTCATAAATCTTTTATGTACTCATTATACTAACTTCACTGGGATATATAAATATACTGACTTTCACTGAATAAACCACCTGAGTACACTTAAATAGGGAAAGATAATGGAGGAAAAAAAAAAGCAGGCGCATTTCTATTTAAAAGCAGTCTATCTGATAGATGGTTGCCATGATTACCGAAACAATTACCACCTCAAGTCTCAGCCACGGTCTAAGGAGCAGCACTGGTGATCAATTTTGAATTTGAATGCCTCTGCAGAGTAAGGGTTTTTCCCCACTGAGAAATGGAAGATAACGCTGCTTTCAGTTTGGTACAGTAGGAAAATGTCCTCAGAGTTAATTGATACAGAACAGGACAGGTAGCGTCGCAGTTTATACGCCGTGACACAAAAAAAGAGAAAAGGCAAGCAATTAACTGCTGTCTTCACCCTGCCAGAGGAGAATGAAAGTGCTGTATTCTAACCGAGGAAGATTTAAATGATGGTGCAAAGTGGAATACGCAAGGGCCTGGTGAATTGTCGCTTGAATATTGCAGCGCATTGTGTATTTCTCGTTTATGGCGTGTATGTGCTGCAGCGGTTTTAATTTAACGGCTGTTTTACGCTAATAATTTACAGCAGTGCTACCAGGTTGTTACTGTAATTAATATTTTCTGCATTCCTACTGTTACATTTTTACAGCAATGGCAGAGTGTACTGTATGTTTTATAGGACTATTGGTAAAGACAGATTGCAATCACAATCACTGTAGCAGTTTTTCTGCAGCATTGATTTTCTCAGAAACCCTGATAAAAATCTAATAAAATAAGTTTATTGAAAGAATGAGTTCAGGAGCTTTTCCTGACTAGCTAGGTAGTTATATATGCTAGCTAAGTTGTCAGCAGGGCCTAGCTAACATCATGCCACCGTTTGTTTTTGATTACATTATATCTGCAGTATGTATCAAGTGTCTAGCTCATGAGTCGGACCATCCAGTTTTCAATAAGATTATAATTAGTGTTTATTTATAATTTGTTTTAAGACAGCTGCTGCCCTGTACAGTGCCTTCTACTAATATTGGCACCCTTGGTAAATCTGAGCAAAGAAGGCTGTGAAAAATTGCCTTTATTGTTTAAGCTTTTGATCTTTTGTAAAAAAAAAATAAAAATCTGAAAAAATACTCTGCTGTCATGGATGTCAAACAATTACAAACAAAACACAGGTTTAGCCACAAAAAATACATCGTTGTTAAATATAGGTGTGCAACAATTATTGGCACCCTTTTAGTTAATACTTTGTGCTACATCCGTTTACCCCAAGATAACCGCTCTGAGTCTTCTCCTATAATGCCTGATGAGGTTGGAGAATACATGGTAAGGGATCTGAGACCGTTCCTCCATACAGAATCTCTCCAGATCCTTCAAATTTCGAGGTCCACGCTGGTGGACTCTCCTCTTCAGTTCACCACACAGGTTTTCTATGGGTTCAGGTCAAGGGACTGGGATGGTCATGGTAGGACCTTGATTTTGTGGTCAGTAAACCATTTTTGTGTTGATTTTGATGTATGTTTTGGATCACTGTCCTGCTGGAAGATCCAACCACGGCCTATTTGAAGCTTTCTGGCAGAGGCAGTCAGGTCACATTTAATATCTGCTGAAATTTTATAGAGTCCATGATGCCATGTATCCTAACAAAATGTCCAGGTCCTCTGGCAGAAAAACAGCCCCAAAACTTTAAAGATCCACCACCATATTTAACCGTGGGCATGAGGTACTTTTCCATATGGCTACCTCTCTGTGTACCAAAACCACCTCTGGTGTTTATTACCAAAAAGCTCTATTTTGGTTTCGTTTTGATGTTTTGTAAAAAAAAAAAAAAAAAAAAAAAAAAAAAAAAAGTAAAGTTTGCGGGTTAAAATGGAAGACTCTAAACAGAAAAATAATCTTGCAGAAATTACAGATTTATTATTATTTTAGGAAAAGTCACAGGCTCCTAAGAGATTTAATGGTACAATTGTTCTCCCTGTTAAGTGGAGACTTAAATCCCAAATATACACAACCATCCATGGCTGAGATTCCAAGAGTGCATAATTAGCAATGCTGTCTAGGTGAAAAGCTTAGTGTTCATCTTTCCCCATCAGACAAACGCTAGCCAATCACAGATGTCTCTTACCTAATGTATTTAAAGAATTTATTAGCAGTTTGAAAAGATGTAGTGGCTGACTTCCTGTGTCTCAGAGGAGGCATGCAGTCCTCACAGGTTGTTAGCCGTTGTGCATTAGGGGAGAACTAGCTAGTGAGTGGAGCAGTTTATCTAATACATGGAGCATTCTTGGTTACAAGAGTGCAAAGTTACATTCCCTTGTCACCAAGCCACATCTTGGTGGCTGCAGTTGTTTAACTGACTCTAATAGGAACTCTAGATAGGAAACAATTGTATCTGAGATACACCCAAAGTCAACACCTTTTGCTGTCCTGAGTAAAGATGGATTTAAGGTCAATCCTGAATTCAAGGCAGTCTCACGGGGTGAAGCCCTTCATCCAGTTGAGGCACTGTGAGCATGCGAATATCGCTAACATTCCTTCATACACGCAGCAGAAGAACACATCTGAAGGACATGTGTACCTCTTTTCCCCTCTGAGGTCTATGAAAGAGTTTGATACATGTATGGCTTATGAAATTCTGTAATTGGATTTCCAGACAGCTGTTGACAAAGTCTCCTATGAGCACCTAATCCCCAATCAACAGTGCAGAGCTCGAGCATGTTCCTGGAGCTGAATAGAAAGCAACCTAAACAAGGATGAGGTGGCAGCCATCAAAAAATGGCAAGACATAAGCCCATGATTATCACATTAAGTGAAACATTTCTCATTAAAAAGCCTGATCCTGAATCAAATCTTGTCCTTCACGACCCAAACAATAACAGCTAGAGCACTGAATAGACCTTGTCTATCCTGGTAAGCCACTTAGGTTACATTTAGGTAAAAATGTAGTTCTATGTTTAGGTATAATAATATGCAACGTATTTATATTCTTTAGCTGTAATAGTCCTGTTACATCTCAAAGCATTTAGAATGGTGTCTCAAACTGCTAAGTATAATGAGAGTTACAGCAGTGCCTTTTAGTTAGTAGTCAGTATGTATATACAGTAAATAGTCAGTACATAGATATACAGTAAATAGCATATAGTCAGTATATAGATATACAGTAAATAGTCAGTGTATAGATATGTGTAAATATTAAGTATGTAGTCTGCATATAGATATACAGGAAATATTCAGTAAATAGTCAGTGTATAGATATGTGTAAATAAAGTATATAGTCTGTATATAGATATACAGTAAATATTCAGTAAATAGTCAGCATATAGATATACAGTAAATAGTCAGTGTATAGATATGTGTAAATATTAATTATATAGTCTGTATATAGATATACAGTAAATATTCAGTAAATAGTCAGTATATAGATATACAGTAAATAGGATGTAGTCAGTATATAGATTTACAGTAAATAATCAGTGTATAAATGTGTAAATATTCAGTATATAGTCAGTATATAGATATACAGTAAATAGTCAGTATACAGATATGCAATAAATATTCAGTATATAGTCAGTATATAGATATACAGTAAATATTCAGTATATAGATACACAGTAAATATTCAGTAAATAGTCAGTTTATAGATATACACTAAATAGTCAGTATACAGATATACAGTAAATATTCAGTATGTAGTCAGTATATAGATATACAGTAAATACAGTATATAGTCTGTATATAGATATACAGTAAATATTCAGTAAATAGTCAGTATATAGATGTTTAAATATTAAGTATATAGTCAGTATATAGATATACGATAAATATTCAGTATATAGTCAGTATATAGATGTACGGTAAATAGTCAGTATATATATATATATATATATATATATATATATATATACAGTAAATGGTCTGTATATAGATACACAGGAAAAAGAGTAAATAGTCAGTATTTAGATATACAGTAAATATTCAGGAAATAGTCAATATAGAGGTATACAGTAAATAGTCAGTATATAGATATACAGTAAATATTCAGTATATAGTCAGTATATATATATATATATATATATATATATATATATATATATATATATATACTTATTTATATATATATATTTAGTGCATATAAATATATGTATATAAATATATGTACTGCATATAAATATATATATATATATATATATATATATATTTACTGCATATATATATATATATATATATATATATATATATATAGTCTATATATATATAAATAGCATATATATAGTATATATATATATATATATATATATATATATATATATATATATATATATATATATATATAAATAGCAGTAAATAGTCTGTATGTAGATATACAGGAAATACAGTAAATACTCAGTATTTAGATATACAGTATATAGTCAGTATAAAGATATACAGTAAATATGGGGCTAAGGGGATCCATTTTTATCACAGAATTAATCACAGTGTAAATATCACTAGCATCATGAATAATAAATATAGTAATGGTTGAAAGAAATGTAGACATTGTAAAGAACAAATACAGTAAATATTCCAGCTCCACAGTGCTTCCAACTACCCTGTGTTTACGCACAGAACACACATCATTCACCATCAGGAGCTGGTTCTTTTATTTTTTTCTACACCTTCTTGTGGTGCTGATGCTAGAGGGACCAGGGAATAAACAATTTCAGCCACTACGCTGCAAGTCTTAGCAGGAGACCACCTATGGAGGAAGCTATCTATATGTGATGCAGCTATACCTAGATTTAATAGATGTCCATAGCAGTTAACACTGAGTGGTATTTACAATGATCACTGGCTTTATAGCTTGTAAAACATGGCCTATATTGTTACTTCAGCACTTTCGGGACAAATTTATTCACCTTGTTGGGCATGCAAGTTTAGTTTACTTACGATTACTATAAAAAAGGATATTAAGGCTATTTTTTAAAGCAGCTTGAGTCTTGTAGTCCAGAAATTGTGATTTATTACGTAATAAAAAAATTAAGCGCAAAATAATAGGATGTGCTGGATTAAATGTTATTCTATAATCTGCTGAATAATAATGGTGGAAGGAAGGCATATTGCTAGACTAAGCCAGATTTGCAGTATTTAACTTGATAATTACAATTAGGACTATTCATACAGTAATATATTGGCAATATATAGCCTACTGGAGCTTACTAGATTTTTATTTTAATACGTTCCATCTTCTCATTCATATATCATCATATTAGTCTTTTTTTAACTTTTAAATTGTTTCTTGCTTTTCTGTTACATTAACAGCAAAGAAAAAAAAAGTCATTTTCTTCTTTTACTCTGCATTTCCCTGATTTGTTTGTGTTTATCTTGCACAGTTAAAAAAACAAAACAAAAAAAACAAAAAAAAAAAACCCTGACTCTGACATTTCTACTCAGAAAAACCTGGCAACCTTAGTGGCATAAACTACACACAGGTGATTTGCATAATCTGAATGGGGAGCACAGAAAATGTACTCATGCATAAATGCATAGACGAAGTAGGAATGCATGCAAGTTAACGTGCATAACTACTGACATAACTTTTAGATTTTAGTCACCACCTATGAATACAGTCTTCATGATTAGGAATGACTTTTTGGAACTCTAATCCTTTAGTTGTAATGTTATAAGTAAGTGAATTTGTACATAGCATCTCTACCATGTCTACGCTGTCCTAAACTTAATTGTGCCTTCTATATATTTATTTTGAATCTTATTATTATGTGTCTTTCTGTCATGTTTGTGTATGTACTGGAAGCTTCACTTACCAAGTCAGATTCCTTGTGTGTGTGAGGCAGTAAAGCTCTTTACATTTTACAGAAAACATTACATCACAAAAGCTAGGGTGACCATATTCTGGTTTTCCAAAAAGAGGACACCTTTTTATTGTGTTTTAATAGCGTTTGAAACTATGAATGCAGATTTTAATACACTGAAAAAGACACACTATTAGCATCAAATGAAATATGTATAATATATATATATATATTGAATGTCCATGGAATAAAATAAAATATCAGATGCCACGAGTGAACCTTCTGCCATCGTTTACACATTTGAAAGGCCGTGTAATATGAAGCAGTGTGATAACATGAAATTAAAAATGACCTTATATGGCCATGGGTGTTGTTTCGACTCGGGACAGCTGTCCTTTGCTGCTATTGTCAAGCAACTGTTTGACGCCGGACACAACAGCGCTTCACCTTCACGCGTTCTCTGAGAGTAGGCTAACGGTTGAGAGACAGGAATTTGGCCAATAGTTCCTGCAAGCCTTTTATAATCGGCCAATTGGTGTGTGAGAAGGCGGGAATTACAGAGAGGGGTTAAAGCAGCGCAAACACGCGCACGTATGATGCCTTATTAGACCATAAGCACATCATAATGAAGTTAAAGCCGAATCCCGGACATTTTCTCAAATTTAGAAATCCCATCCGGACGCTTTTTTAAGGTCTGAAAAACAGGACCCTAACAACAGTTTGTGTTTGTGATCATTTCTACCAAAATTTATTGGCGCGTGCACCAGGAGGTTGTTCATGTGAGTCACGACTGGCACGAGAGAACCAGAACTAGAATCAAGCAGCTGTCTAAAGATTATGTTATGTCAAAAGATTAATTTCTTTGGTTTTAAATGAAAAAAATGATAGTATTCCTGTTTTTTTTAAAAAATTTTTACACAATGTACCTGTAATCTGATTACATTGTTTTTTTGACGTAACTGTAATGGATTACAGTTACCATTATTTTGTATCCAGATTACGTCATGCCGTTACATGTATTCCGTTTCTCCCCAAGCCTGGTAATCAATAGACGCTGCGTACCAGAAAGCTTAAGAGAGATATCGTTTTTCTGTACAAGTATACTGTAATGACTAATCTGGAGGCAGCACTCAGTTATAAATAAGCCTTTCTTGATAACTTAGACAGGCACAGTTTTGAGCATTTTGGCATGTACAGAAAGCAGCAGGCTTCACTCCAGCATGTGAACTTCTGCATAATCACAACAGACTCCCCAGAGCATGAGCTGGATAGAACAGAAAACCTTAGCAGAGCAAGACCTTAAGGGAATATTTAAGGAGGGCATTTTCAAATAGTCTATTCTCCTCTGAGTAGCCAGGCTGCAGTCTGAGAGAGGCCATTTTTAAAGGGAGAGCTGCGAGCCGTGGGTGGCGTGTTTTTCGACTGGGTTCAGCACTATGTAGAATGAAACAATGGCAAGCTCAGAAATAACACCACTCAGTCTTCCCCCGCTCTCTCATGCTCTCGCCCTCCCTCACTCATTCTGCATTCGGAGAGCCGGATCGCTCGCAGCACCCACATACCCATCCATTGCACCCTCCTCCACAGCACCTCAGCTAACCTATTTGTGAGTAGATGGGTTTCAGCTGGCCTAAATGAAAAGCTTGTGAGCCTTCTGTGAATTGCTTCTGTCTGTGTCGAATCAAGGACGGCTATATTGTGACATCTTTATTACCTTTTGAAAATATTACATTTCAATGAGTAATATGTGTATCCCATAATAATGATACGATACGTCCAGATTCTGATTTGCTCTTCGGAAGACATGACGGTACATGGAGGTGTTCACAGCAGCTCTGATCATATGATATACCGGAATTCATAACTGGTGGCAAAAGATATACCTGCTTCTTTATTTTTAAAAAAATAAGTGCATTGTTTGATTATGGGCGTTAAATTTCAAATGAAGTGAGTGCTGTTTCTAGTGTTTCATGCTCAGAACAACCAAATAGGGTATGGGTGGGAGTGTGGGTGCTTTAACCCTGAAGCCAGTTTTTTTTAAAGAACGCACTCCTCCTCTCAGCTTCTCTCTCTCTCACACATTCTCACTATCACACATGCACTCTCTCTTTTTTTAAAGCACAAGAAATCCACTTTCCTATTTCATCTTCCAGGAGCCCTCACCGAGAATGTATAATGTGGGAGGAGAGCGGAGGAGTGCTAGCCTACTTTATCACAGACTAAGGCATGCCAGCTCTTCATCATGATGCCTGTATATCTGAAGGCAGCTTGGCATTTCTTAGGTCTCATACTGCTGTTGGACTGGAGATGCTAGTTCTGGGAATGGCCCTTGGAGCCAAAATGCAACTGAATGTGTCACAATTGTGAGGCTAGACGGTTGTCGGTAGGCATCTGGTCAGAGCCAAGGGGGGCTGTTCCTGTCTTATTTGGTCACTGCCAGGCATCATCTGCCAGAGCTGCCTGTGTGTAAATGCCTCAATGCAGATTTCTCAACATGGAGCCTTTTAGGTCTGCTGTGGCAACTTGATCTCATTAAAAAATCATAAGAATTCCAAGAAGCACGAGAGATTTTGTAATAATGAGGTCATACCAAACCCAAGCAAATCCTTATGAACTTGCAATAGCGAGACAGTTGGCATCTACAGCAAAACAATGCCAGTGGGCTGTTGGGAAAGGCAGAGGGTGGGGGTGAGCAAAAAGCTGACACGGGATAATAACGAGAGCGAACTGTAGGTAAAGCGAGAGTAGAACATGTGAGTAAAGAAAAACGTAGGTCACGTAAGTAATGGAAGGAGACACGAGATTCCCAAGGCATGCTTTCTGGTTAATCCACTTGCGGCCACCAGTGGGAATACACGTGCAGCGCAATCATTTCTGCAGCTAAACCATAAACATTTGAATCTATATGGAACATTAGGCTCCAGTCCAGACATTAGAGAAATATAATTGAAATTTTCAAAGCTCGTAAGCCACAGAAGTCAGTGCCAGGGCACAAAGACAAGCCACTAAGCAATGAAAACACCACAGATTCTTATATAAGCACAACATTTCCAGCAGTTCCCTTATTATTATTATTATTATGATTATTTTATTTACTTGATTTTTTTTATATTACACATCCAAAAATCAAGCAGTGCAAAGCAGGCATCCTCTAAAATCTCTGGCCTTTAATTTTTTTGCAAGCTGCTTAACAATCCAACATGGCAGAGGAACTAGAATGATGAGAAAGAAAAATAGAAGAAAGAAAGCCACCTGATGAGAACCTTTTTAAAATATTTCAAGACACGTGAGCTATCACGTCTCTACACCCACTTGGACCTCCCCAAAGAATCCACCCACAGCTGTTTGTGCCTGTGTGTGAGCTGTCACAAACGACTGCTCAAAGCACTTCCAGAGGAACTGTATGAGAACACACATGAGAGAGCAGACAGCATGCTACCTGCACAAGCGTTCATAACCACATGTCCAATGATTAGACGTGTACAACAATCAGCGCCGGTCAATCCATTAGGCACCATATTCGGTGCCCGCCGCCCCAACAAATCCGATTAAGAGTACCGAGTCACATTTAACGTTCCTTATGTCTTTTATTACCTCAGAAAAGTTTGTTTGGTCAAATTGGTTTGTTGGTTGAGTTGTAAAATGAAGGGGAGTGGATGAATCGTTGAGGATGGATCGTGCCTAGGGCACCAATTGGGCTAGAACCGGCACTGACGACAACATGCAACGTTCTTGGAAGTCCTCAGGACTGGAGGAGCTAGACTGCGTCACAAATCAATTCATTCATACAGTGGTGTAGATAAAATCAACTGGATGTTGAGAGAGTTTTTTTTGTCCTCTCTTACTCAAACACTTATGAACCACGGGTGGACAAATCAGTAGACAATTTTGTGCACCATGAACAGAACACCACAGCTCGTTGCCAAAATGTCCGCCAACAACTTGCTGAGTTATTGTTGAAAATACAAACACAGTGTGCTACATTAGAAACAAGTGGTCATTTGTTCCCATGTGTCTGTATTAATGCGCCTAGCTAGCAAAGTAGCTCACCATATGTTATGTTACCTAATACGTCAGTTTTGTCTGTTGGGTTTCTGCTCCACCAATACATAGGACTGGGTGGTATATTGTAGATTTTATGTGCTCAGTGGGCTAGATAATGAATTTGTCAACCCCTACTTTTACACACATAGAAATGGCAGGATTACTCCTTACTGCTAGGCTTTTAAGCATAATGTGGGCCAAAACAGTTTTTAGTCAAACGAAACTCCTCACATAATCCTTTCAAAGTACAGTTCATCTGAAGGTCCAAATAAATGGAAAATACACCACATGACTAAAATTTTGCTCGTTTGTTTATACAATTAACAAATCAGACAATCGTCTAAATGACGATTCAGGTCAAGAGCTTCAGTTAATATTCACACTGAACATCAGAATGGAGGAAAGGTGTGATCTCAATGATATTGACCATGGCATGATTGTTGGTGAAAGTTGGGTTGGTCTGAGTATTTCAGATCATGAAATAATTGCTCAACAATCTATAGAGTATACACAGAAAGGTATGAAAAACAAACCAACAACAACAACAACAACAAAAACACTCAGTGAGTAGCAGTTCTGCAGGCAGGAAAAAAACTTGTGATGAGATATATCAGAGGAGAACGGCCAGACTGATCTGAGCTGACAAGAAGTCTATAGTAACTCAAATCATACCCTTTACAACCAGAAACGCATCTCAGAACACATGATGTCACACAGGCTATCCTACAACAACCGAAGACTGGACACTTGGAGATTGGAAAACACTACCTGGTATTTTTCCAGTCCTCTACCGTCTTTTCCATGTACATCTTTCTAATCTAATAAATTCTAAACGTTTCCACTCTAAACTATGGCTTTTAAACAGCATTCTTTTAAGAAGACGGAACGTTCACTTGTTTTTAAATCATTTCTGACGAGCCACAATGAAAAGCCCTTGTGCTGTTCTGACAATCAGACTTACAGCATGGGTATGAATCAATGGAAGGACCAGGAATCTATTTAAAGGAAGGTGTTAACAACATGGCACTATGGCTCTTTTGTAGGCTTTCGTAGCAGTTTATATCCCAACAACAACACTTCTCAGAAAGCTTGACCATGGACAATGGAACGGTCCTTCTGCGGCAGAAAAGGTTACTGAAAACAATACCCGACTGTTAAATGCACTGCGGGACGCTGCTCTGACCTTGCGAAGGACAATGAAGGCAGTAGACAGAGCCAAATAACACACTAGTGGAATCATTGCAGAGATAAACCACAGTGTTGATGTAACATCCAGAACATGTTGGAATGAAGCTGTATACCACAATTAGAAGTTGAAAGATCGCCGCATGTTGGGCCCAGGGGTTGATTGAAACCAGAAGGAAACTGTGAAGGCTTTGTGGAGAGGACTTCGAAGAGGAGAAGAAAAAAAAAGAAAAGGAAAAGAAGTGATAGAGGACCTCTTTAAAAGAGTCGTCTTTACACCTATACTTCCTCTCCAAGAGGTTTTTAATAGATTTCTTTGGTCAAGCATAAATAAAAGCAAGCAGATTACCTCTTCCCAATGTGCTCTTCTTTACTGGTGACTAGACATCAATAGTGAGTCACTTCCATTTGTTCGATAGCACATGCCGTGCCTGCACCACAAGATCTGAAATAAAGCGACTTCAGCTTTGAACTGAGCGGTGTGTTGCAAGGCTAAATGAGTTTATATGGGTTCGCAGAGGTGCTTGGGGTGAGTTCTTTTTATGTTCAGGGTTTATTTGTCTCTTCATATCATCATACTGATAGCATCTTCAATAAGAGCAAAGACTCCAGTCATTTTATGACTTAGTGATGGTTGCCTGCGATTTAAAGGGAACATGCTAGAACACATTGTTGAGGAAAAAAAAAAAGAAACAGGCAGCAAATATGCATCGTTAAAAGGCTGTCAAAGCATCCTTTCTTGTCTCAAAATGCCCAGTGCCGTCACTTGAGCTGGATGAGGAGGAAAAGGCTGCTCTTCAAAACATTGCATCAGAGACAGTTTTGAACGTTGCCGTTTAATCAAACAACATCTGTGGGACTGTCGTATCTCGAAGCAAATAGGGCCTCTGACAGCAGACTGTCTTCTCATTTCTTAAAGAAACTTCCTTGAAACTATTGAATAATACATGTTTATATCAGTTTCTGAACGAGTGAGTTGTTTGATCTACAAGCGATCGCATTTCTCAACAGAACGTCGGTGCAATCCAGATTTTTGGGTCGGATTCCCAAAAAGTCCAATAAGGAGGATTAACAGGAGACATTTTCTCTAACGGTACAGCATCCTTAAAAAAGGTTGGGTGGGAACATTCTCTCACCTTTCAATCACAGATACGGCTGGCTGTTTCACATGTTACGGAGGAAGCATGTGTGATATGATAGGGGAGAGCTGGTTGGTGGGTAGGAATTGTCCAAAACAAAGCAAGAAAAATTTGGGTTAAAAAGGTGGGGGGGGGGGGGGTTTGGGTTTGGGAAGGGGGTGTTAATTTTTGAACAAAATGACAATTTTAGCCAGCTAACAATTTGCGTACTTTGTCCTACTTTGAAAGTGGCAGATTTTGAATAATAATGCAGTACTGATTCTGGCCAGCATGCTGGGCAGTGGGCAGTGTTGTCACCTCACAGGTCCAGGGTTTGATCCTGAGCTCAACTTACTGACTCTCCACAGTTTCCTATGCTCTCCCCATGTCCTCATGGGTTTCCTACAGGTTCTCTGGTTTCCTCCCAACTCCCAGAATATGCCGGGAGGTGGCTTGGATAAGATAGTCTACCCCTTGGCATGAGGCAGAAATATAACCTGGATAGCACACCAGTCTATCCCTGCATGATGCATGCACAATGACATACTCATTCACACCTAGGGGCAATTTAGTGTAGACAACCCACTCACCTGCGTGTATTTTGGAGATGGGAGGAAACCAGAGAACGCAGATTAAACCCACACAAACCTGCGAAACTCCACACACTCAGTAACCCGGGCTCAGGGTTGAACCGGAAACCCTGGAGTTGTGAGGCTGTAACACGACCCGCTGCACCAACAGAACAGAATATTACTTTTATTATATATATATTTTTAAAAACTGTACCCTTCAGGGCATTCGGTACAAATGGTATTATATGGCACTATCATAACACTATTAGCAGACAAGATGATTCGAATCGTATTACTCTTCCTGATGCCTATTGTTTGATCGTTTTGTGTCAGTTTTCATGCTTTTGCTTCATTTTGTACAAAAATTGCGCACTCAATATGGAATAGAAAAGAAGTTGCTGAACGAGTCGCTGAATTATAAATCACGCTGTTGCTTCCCGTTATTTGTTTTCTTTCGGAGTGTCACACTGCTCTTCACGTTTATGTATAAGCCTATTACCTCTACCCTTGAATGCTCTTGCTTTTTTAAAAAAAATATGTGCATATTAAATGTCCTCGTGTCTGTACCGTTCAAGCCCCTCCTTCATGGCCGCCACTTAGAGAAGGTTACCTAGAGGTCCTTCTTCTCATTTTCAAATGGCTTTGATTTAATCACGAATATGTATGACTTAATAAAGCCACCACACAAACAGATTACAGCTGATTACTATTAAAGGCTAACAAGGTAAGAATGCTTAGTAATGCCTTTTTTATTTGGGGTAATGGGATGTGACAGATTCATATCAGTGAGTTAGCGACTAATATTGCTTTTTATTTTTTTTTATTTTTCACTGTATATCGTTTTAAGAGAAATGAAATGATTAGCGGTTCACAGTCACCCTCTGTGGACGCCTGTGGAGACCTCGCAGGAATTTACACCAGTGGTTAAATGAAAATTCGATTTATTTAACACGATGCATGCAAACATTTTGTTAGACTGGACGAAACGATTGCTTTAGTCTTTATAAACTGTCCGTATATGCTTTTAGCTTTGCTCGAGGATAAAGAGGGAGCTGTATTGTTTAAATGATTAGTATTTTGTAATATTGGATACATTTTTACATCTGTAGCCCCCTATATATATATTTATCACATAGATTTGTCTGCAGGGAAATTGGCCTGCCCTCATTTTTTAGGGTAGCATGTCCTGGTTCTGGGTTGCCTTCAAATAGTGCAAATGTATTATTAGCAGCTTCTGTTGTGTACTGTATGAAATCACTTGTTTTTAGATGGCAATACAAGTCAAAGTGTATTTCCGCATCTTGGCCCAACACTTTAATTGCTTGCACTAAAGACATTAACATTAAAATGCAAAAAAAAAAAAGAGTAAATATATATAAAATAACCTTCAAACTGTGTTTCAAAGCAACCCGTGCATCGAGGCCACGTACTGTAGGAGGGTAGCAGCAGGAGTGTTACATCAGTGTGGTAGAGAGAGAGAGAGAGAGAGAGAGAGAGAGAGTGTGAGTGTGTATGTGTGGGCAGGGGAAAGGAAGGGGAGTGGTAATATTGTGGTGTTTTGTGTTCATCCTCTCTACATCTGCAGCCTTGTC
Source organism: Ictalurus furcatus (assembly GCF_023375685.1). Classification (NCBI taxonomy): domain Eukaryota; kingdom Metazoa; phylum Chordata; class Actinopteri; order Siluriformes; family Ictaluridae; genus Ictalurus; species Ictalurus furcatus. The sequence goes on from NC_071262.1 coordinate 3,999,511, forward strand.
GCAGCTGAGCCATGGCGTGACCCAATAACCACACATGTTTTCCCTGAAGACATTTCTGCTTCCTCTTCCTGCCACTGTGAGAACCGTCAAGCTACCAAAATCAAAACACTACCTTTTTTTTTTTTTTACGAGGCAAATCAATAAAATCAGTACATTCTGATGACTTCTGTTATACCTTCCATCATCCCTTCACTAACCTAAAGGTGAAAAGCCTGTTATTTAGTTGCATAATGTAATACTGACTAAGCCAAAATCTTAAAGTGGTCTGATTTTCTGGCTTTGAGTCAAGTCATGCTCAGAGTATCAACGTGGCTGTCTATCACAATAATAAGCTCGATCATGAAGTATGTACTTGGACTTGTATTTATTTAAGGTATTTTTTAAGAAAGAGCGTTACTGGTGAGCACCTCTATACTCTTGGGGTACTAAACTGTATCTTTCCTTGTCACTGTAGCGGTATATTCAAGGGTACAACTTTTGCACCTTTATTATGCATCGTTTACCTAGAAAGGTGCATTTAGTATAATAAAAGTGTGTAGGACAATGCTGCTAGCTGTATCCGTTAACTCCATTTCCCAAGCAGCATCATAGCCTACAAACATGGCCGCCAAGGACTATACTTCCCGTGAGTCCCAATTGGCATACTATCCGTACTAAATAGTATAAAAGATGAGAATCATAGTATGGGTATCTCAAAGATAACTGGACGGTCTACTATTTCCGGTAGTGTGGACACATTTTCAGCTAATATTGCCCACAACTCCACGCACGAGGAAGGCGCAAACACCAATTGGTCGATGATAAAAGGCTTGCAGGAACTATTGGCCAAATTCCTGTCTCTCAACCGTTATCCTACTCTCAGAGAACGCGTGAAGGTGAAGCGCTGTTGTGTTCGGCGTCAAACAGTTGCTTGACAATAGCAGCAAACGACAGCCGTCCCGAGTCGAAACAACGCCCATGACCTTATAAGATCATTTTTAATTTCATGTTATCACACTGCTTCGTATTACACGGCCTTTCAAATGTGTAAACGATGGCAGAAGGTTCACTCGTGGCATCTGATATTTTATTTTATTCCATGAACATTCAAAAGAATGTAGGAAAAAATGTAAAGCGTGGGCAGAGTGACACCAATTTCATTTATACATATTTATGTGATGCTAATAGTGCGTCTTTTTCAGCGTATTAAAGTTTGCGTTCATAGTAAACCTGAAAATTGGAAAACTTCTAAGTGACTGGACTGAAACATATGCTTTTATAGAAAGCTCTGGTGCTCTGCTGTGTTTGATTTGAACAGAACATATTGCCTCGTTTTAAAAAAAAAACAATCCAACCGTTAAGAGACATTTTGCTTTTGCAGCAAAGTACCCTGTGGGCGAAAGCCGAAGGAAGCCGAAGTGCACGGAGCTCCGACGTAAACCGCAAGCCGGACAGCAGCAGCTGCATGTGGCAACTGGAAGCCTGAGTGCTGTCAGCTTCGCTGGCTCATTGGAGATTGTAAGACAAGGAGAACCTTTTACTGACGGAGTGTATGTAAAGTCAGGCATGTTGAGTATGGCAACTGAACTGCCTGCGGATTTCCATAACAAGGAGAAAGTCATTCAGAAAATAAAAGACTTGCCCCTGTCAGCCTGAACAGTGCATGATGCACGCGCTGTCACGATGGCACGTGAGATACCGAAGGAAAAGAGCATTGATATAACTTTGGCAGGTTTTTTTTTTTTTTCTCTTGTGCTGGATGGGTTACACACACACACACACACACACAGAGAGAGAGAAGAGGTTTTATGCTGCTCAAGTGGAAATTCAACCTCAACGTGAAATCCCTGAACAATTAATTCCATATTTCAAGGTTAGTGTTTGTTGCATAGGCTATTTGTATGTTTATGATTTGTCAATAAAGTTGCTGTTATTGAAATGTTAATGAAAAAACGTGTTTTTTTTTTGTTTTTTTTAAATAATAGTAAAATAGAATTTTTTTTGCACTGGCTCTTTTGCAAAAAATGCATTTAACAAAAAATCTGGTGGAAAAAAGTTTCCCGACCCCTGCTCTAAAATAAGCTCCAAATAAGAGTATTTTAGATTTTAGACTTTATTTACATATGTGATCTTGAAGTAATCCCAAAAGAATCAGATTACATTACTTTCATAGTGTCATACTTGGATTACGCTACTGATGACATTTTCTATGGAGTCATTTGTAACTGTAACCGAATACATTTTTTAAAGTAAACCCTTGTGAATCAGTATATCGTATACCTGAGTTCAGGCACTGGCTCGGACCCTGGCTCACTACACACCGGGACGCTGATAACTCAATTTCGGCTGACATGACTACGTACTCGCTTTGTAAAACGTCACCATGAATTCAAAATCTAAAATTATTCAAGTTTTACATATATGTCTGTCATAGTACGTCAAGCAGGATCGTTGGCAAGCTAGTGGGTTAGACACTTAAAAGTCATTACGCTCAAACAAACCATATATAGAATATCAAATACAGTTCAAAATGGCTAACGTAAGTAAACAATTGAGAGCTATAACGATAACAACCTTCTTACATTTGGAGATTAAGTTGGCTCAGAGTTTGTCCCCCATTTTTTTTTTTAGAGCTGAGAGGCTTCAGACAACATGACGTCATTTCCAGTAGGAGAACATAGTGAGCATCGATACGCCCATTATGTTTTTTTTTTTTGGTGTATTCTGGGATTTTTTAGGGATTGAACGTTCCAGTGCACTTGAAGGATTTTGCAATTGAGACAGCCCTTAAAATGACACGACTCCCTGATTAGTGCCTTGACTACTGAACTAGGGAACTGATTGAGACACACCCAAAGTCTCCTGACTACTGATATTGATAACACACCTGTTTTCAGTCACTCATGCCCTATAAAGATGCACTCCAAACATGCCTGGCTTCATTATTAGTCTCAACAAGTTTTGGATTTGTTTGCCTGTCTTTCTGAAAATAAAGCATTTCCTGCAACTTCAGCCATCTCTCCCGTCTGACCCAAATATCCATATCTGTTTTCAGATTTAAACCCCAAATGGACGTAGCATATGATATTTAAAACATTCAAACAGTGTGTTTGAACTCGGGATCTCCTGACAAGCACCCAAACATGTTTCTGTAATATTTTCTTGGTTCTGTTCCACAAAATAGAAACAAGCTAGTAGCCTAATTTAAACCACTGTGATGACCAGGCAGTTACTAAGGATGAATGAAAGTATCGCACGAATGTGGCCTTTCTATGATCCATAATCTTAATATCTGACTGCTCACTCTGGCCTCCCTCCCAGGCCTCCCATGCATATATTCCTAGTCCTGATGCATGCCTTTCCAAGCTTTCTCAAAACAAAAAGTAAACAGTGCGCCATCTATATCCTAGAACACAATCCGAATCATATAATTGTATTCGGTTATATCGCTAAAATGCAGCTTTAAGCTTTAATGTAGAAATGCATTACGATACATTTATGTACCGTAAATCATTTTTAAAGGTACACCCTATCCAGGTTTCCAGATGAAAGATACATATTGAAAGGTTGAAGAGATGTGCTCATGAGGGTACAACCCCAGTGACAAGGAAAGGTACTCTTTTGATTGACAGGATATAATCGGCCCCGATTATCGGATATTTCTAAGCGTGAAAAATTGCCTTAATCGGCCGTTACAACGGTGCATCTCTAATCTATACTATAGTATAGTGCTAAATAAAAAAAAGCAATTTTCATGATCCCTCTTTTAAGAAAAACATTAACATCTTGCAGATCCTGCAAGGCGTATGTAAACTGTAGAAACATTCCAGGTTCATATCAGGCTTGCAAGCTTGTATGAAATAATATGAAAAGGACATATATTTTATTTACGACTCAATTCCAATGAAATCAAATGAAATCCAACAACATGTCAAGTTCTCATATGAGGGATTAGGGTGAGGAATTGTGGTTTGCAGTGCTTCTCATGATGTAAATGATCTAAAATCAAAGGAAACCACTTTCACTTGTTAGAACCATTTCCGATTACTTATATCATGTTTGCTGCGTTAAACAGATGTATTGTGAATCGCTTTGCAGTATACAGTGTCATTGCTTAGCTTCCCACCAATACATCGCTTCAGAAATTCATGAAGAAAGAGAGCCTCTTATTATCCATGCCCTTTCTTAGACAGAGCTTAATTTCAGCTTTTCAAACATCTTCCATCTTCCCCGAGGTTTGCGATATAGAGTGGAGGTGGACAGAAGTTCTAACTTCAGTGAGAAACTAAGGGATGACTGAGATGCATTTCCAAAACACAGCCCACAGGTAAATGAATCACAACCACTAGAAAGGATTCAGTAAACACTTTTCAGTCTATGCCCAAGATAAATATATTCCCTCTGGGCTATGAACAGTGGAGCACATTTGAAAAGAAAAAAAAAACAACCCACTATACATATTCTGTAACTACATTAAGTAAGCGGTGGGAAGAAATGTCTTTCTTTCTCCTCTCTAATCTCATCAACTTGCAATTGAAACTATTATTTTGCTATTTGTAGCACAGTAACACAAACTTAAGTCTAAGTCTAGTGGTCTAAGTAGACAATTGAGAGAGGTAAAAAGCAGACAAAACATTTCTCATCAATCATTTCCGACAGTGATAAGCATCGTTTTGTTAATGAAGAGTCAGCTCAGTCAAAGAAGCAAAATTTATGCAGTAGTTTAGATGATAGCGGCAAAATAATTTAAGGTATTGGCTTTATACCAGCCGCACGCCATTTTATGCTATTGTTTTAAAGCATTATCAGTAATTTAATAATTTTTTCTCACATGCGTTTACCATAACCATAAGCCACGGAAACCCGTTTCTGCCAAGGAGAAAAAAATAAATAAAAAAAGGATAATTGCGACTTTATATCTCTAATTTCTGACTTTTTTTCCCCCCTCACAATTTTGGGTTAACGCCTCACAATTCTGCCTTTTTTTTTTTCTCTCTCTCAGAATTGCGCGTTTCAACCTGTATTGATGTAAATACGTACGTAAAAACGTAATCGCGAGGAAAAAAGAGTCAGAATTGCGAGATATAACGTCGCAGTTGTGAGAAAATAAAGTCGCAATTCTGAGATATAATGTCACTATTACCTTTGTTATTTTTTTTTTTTCAACGTGGTGGAAACGGGCTTCCATAATAAGCTTCATGACATGTCATTTAAAACTTTTGTTAGTTGGTTCTTGCCGTTATTACTGTAGCTTATCAAAAGCTTAGCTTATTACCATACCTGGAATTTCAAAAACACACATAATGGCTTCTCTACATGGCTACTGAATAGTGTGTTAATACTATTAGTTAAACATGTGGTTTAAATTTTTGTTCCCCTTACATCTAAATAAAATGTTTGCCTTCCAATAAGCCAGAGCGTGGGGGATTGATATTCTCCAGGTTACTGAATCAGAAGAGTCTGGAAACCCTATTGTAAAGCATTGAGTAGAATCTAATGTTACAGTAGCAATGTGTGTTTTTTTTATTTGACTTATTTTACTGGAATCAATGATTATCAATCAATTAGACATTATCAGATTATCATACTTAAAGTGAAGGTAATTGTTATATTATGCTTTTATACGTTTGGACTATACAGATTTGATGACGCCATTCTTAAATTGAATGTATAGTAGTTTGGGTAACATAATATCCTTGTCTGTAAATGTTCAGTGCTCCAAAAATCCATATCTGTAGCTGGGTTTGGATTTAAACACGAAGGGGCACGGCCTGAACGGGAAGGATTTTCTTTGCTTGTCGTTGTGTATATATACAGATATATATAAACCCGATCATTATGCCCCTAGAAACCCTGAAAAACACTGAAAAACACCCACAGAGGTAGAAATACCTGCACTGTCAGTATGGGCTGTGAATTCCAAGGTTTTCTAGAGCATTTAATTGGTCCTACCTAAAATATTCCCCGAATATAAACAAACTAATAGGCTAATTTAAACCACCACATCCCTGACCGGGCAGTTACTAAGGATGAATGGTTGAACAATGTAAATGCATCTGTACAGTAAATGCATGCCTTTTAGTTCACTTGTGGCATTCAAAAAAGAATGTAACGCCATCCCCACGGTCTTTCATGTTGGCTCAGCTGCTTTGAACTAAATTAAATTAAGGTATTAAATGTACCTGTAGCTTCAGGCCTCGAATGAACCAAACAGAAGTAATTAGAGTTGTTTTCTCGCTTCCTTATTAGAACCCACTTTAAAGTCTTACAGAAAAATGAGCAAAACATTGCGAATGCAGAAATCCTGTTTAATATAATCATTTCAATTGAGTCAATGTAACATCTTTACAGTATGTTGTATTATATTTTAGTATCGACTGTATTCAACATCACGCTCAAACAACTTAGTGCTTTGAGACTTATTCATGCCCACATGAAAGTAAAAACTTCCCTCACGTATGATTTTTTTTCTTGTGTCCCATGGGATCCTATTCGCGACGCACTCCTCTAGTCTCAACCATATGCCCTATGAATCTTTCTGACAAGCTTTCAAAACGAAAGAAAACAGTGGGCCTTCTGTTCACATCTGTACTCATTTTATGAATAATTTGGATACAGTGTATCCAAATACATGTATACACCAAATACATTGGATACACTGTATCCAAATTATGTATAATTTGGATACAGTTATATCCCTACTATCAAAATTTCTTCTTTTCACTCTGTCTAAACACAACTATGCATTTTTAAAAAAATTTTTTTGTGTGTGTGCTAAATTTCAGAGTGCTGCATATGTTTATTGGGTTACAGGCAAACCTATCATCCTATGCAGACCAGCAAAATAAGTAACATGATGTAAATCAGTGTAAATAAATCTGTTAAGTGGGCATATTCAAGTTCACAGTGGAATAAGAGAATATTCTGCAACTGTCATATCAGGCGATTGTTTACAACTATTCACTTCAGTCTTTTGCACATTCAGCAGGCTTCCTTTATAAAAAAGCCTCTTGTTATAGGCCTATATACAGGTCCAGACGAGGCAGTTCAAAGAATCTTTGTTGCAGTCTTTTGTTCTTTTGCTCCCCGTGTAAAAACAGCGGTCTGCAGAAACGGCTGCAGCCAAATAACCATCTGCTGGCTGGCTGTTTAAGAAGCTGGAGGAACCAATAAAACAAGGGGAAGGCACATGTAAAATCTTGGCAGAAGGGACACACGCCATTAGCTTAATGACAGAATGAGGGATGGGCGACTTTGTGCAGACGGAGCAATGAGATTAAAGAGACTAGGACTGCAAGTTTGCTTTTAACGGAATAATGAATAGCACAGAATTAAAAAAAAAAATAATAAAAACAAATAAATAAAGGAAGCGCCGAGATCTATGTTTTGTTGCTTCAGGTGGAAGGGAGACAGACGAGCGAGGAAGGACACTTGTGCCTTTTAATTCACTATCAAAAAAGGATGTAACAGCGTCACTACGGTCTTTTCATGTTGGCTCAGCTGCTTTGAACTACTGTAATAAATGTACCCGCAACTTCAGGCCTCGAATGACATAATGGACCAAACAGAAGTAATTAGAGTTGTTTTCTTTCCTCCTTCTGTCTAGAACCCACTTCAAAGTAGCAAAGTCTTTTAGTCTTACCGAAGGAAAAAAAACAACAACATTTCAAATACAGAAAGCCTGCCTGTAGGATTTACATAAATACACTGGCTGCCGGTCACTAATTCAATTAATTGTATGCCTTAGAAAAATGACTCTAAAGTATAATTTTCAGTTTGCTAGGGAAACGGATACGACTTTGCTAAACCGAGTAAGGTCCACAAAAGTAGTGCCGGAACTTCATTTTTTGATTTACAGCAGCCGAAAGACATCTGTATGATGAATGATATCGTGGCTTTTGGGTTCGATAAAAATACCTCAATAAATGCTGAACTTTGATTGAGTTGAAATGTGCAAATGAGTGAACGTGTGAAGAGTGAAAGACATGTGACAGTTGCTCTAAGTATTATTGATTAGTTCATGGTCTGACATTTGGAAAAAAAACCCAAAACTGAAGTCTGACAAAAAGTGGATGCGTTTAGTATGTTCAAAAACTCTTTAGATATAATCATTTCACACAGGTGAATGTAACGGCTTTACAGTATGTTGTATGAACAATGCTGCATGTTTTAGTATTTGCTGTATTTAACATCATGCGAAATGAGTTTAGTGCTTTGGGACTAAACTGGCAGAACTGCCAATATTGCTAATAAGAAAAATCATGATGAAACATTGGTTGAAGTGATATTTTCCTTCAATCTACCGAAATGTTTGGTTTCATAAACAACCAGTGGAGTGCATAATATACATAAATATACTTATTTGTTATAAAAGTCCAGTCCATGTCAGACGCTGCACATCCTAATGTACTGTCTAAACTCAGGAGAAAGATATCTACTGTTGATTGAAAATAAAATGGTAGTCACACTTTTGTTATTGATCGTAAAGGAAAACAGCAAAGAAATCAACTAACTTGTCCCGATATAGGAACACAAAATCATTTGAGCAAATCAAAGAGTATACAGACATACGGAAAGAGTGTAAATGCTGGTGCACAGCACAGTCACCCTGTATACTGTCTATCAATACAGAAATGCAAATGACTTTTATTTTTTTGCATTTCTGTGTACCATTTTGCATATAGTTAACTGATTTTCATTTTTTTCCCCACTCAGATCCAGACAGAGTTTTCAGCAGCACATAGACTAACTGATCACATGCTACTGTACTAATATAGCAGTATATTAGTATGTTAGTGTCAGGCTGCAGGGACGGATGCAAGTGCAGGTAAACAAAGCTTTATTTTAAAAGCTGGCAGACCAATCCAAATCATAAGACAAATTCAATAACAAAAATCAGGCAGTGGTCAGAGTTGGGTTACAAAGTAACACGTATACTGCATACTGATAATGTAGTAATGTAACGCATTACATTTTAAATTTATGTAATTTGATTACAGTTAGTGACCTCCATACAATTACGTTATTTACGGTGTAAATTTATTGTTAAGAAAACAATATGAAGTAAAATGCAGTTTTAAAATAAATCACGTTTTCACCCAGAAGATTTTTTCTTTCGCCCTGAATAATTCTCCACTCGGAGCGGTTTGTCACTACTTAACTGAACGTCGGCAGCGTTGTAATTTTATATCTTCAGTGAACGGAGGCGAGACCGATCAGACAGAGTTTATAGGAAAATACACATGTGGAAATACTCGCGTCTTATTGGCTGACAGTCTCTCACTTCTGACAAACGCTCGCTCACAGTGAGTGTGAGGAAAAATGGATATACTGAAACAGTAACATCCTCTCATTCTGAGCAGGAAAACAAGGTGTGTAAATGTCTATATGAGTTCCAGTTTACGTGAACATGATATGAGCAGAGCATAAGGACAGATAATGTATTCTGCATGGCTCTGTAGCAGCTAAACACATACAGTGATAGCTTAGCTCTGCCGCCACTTGGCTAGCGACACCAAACTCGCCTAGTTAGAAAAGTTGTATATTTTATCATTCTGGTCGTCCTACAAACAGTGATAACGCCCAAGACAAGTTTTATGATAAATCCAACTATTTCTCATCGTGTCGTACATTGACACGCGCTAAAATGACTGAAAGAACCATGAGTATCACTCTGTAGTGTATTTTTGTAGGTTTGATAGGTTTTTGAAAGTAACGTGAAAGTAAAGTAATTAGTAACCGGATTACTTTTTACATGCAGTAATCAGTAAAGTAACCAAATTGCTATTTCAAAGTAGTAATTAGTAATACGTAGTGGATTACTAGTTTTGAGTAAGTTACCCAACACAGGCAATGGTTAGGTGATCGGCAAACAGCACAGACTGGGCAAAACAGGAATCAAAAACCAGGAGAACCAGAAACAAGATCAAAACCAGGGTCTCGAAAAAACGAAATACAAAGGCTTGGTATCAATGGGCAACCAAGACAGGTTCTGCCTCACTGAAAGTTTACTAACGAAAAATAGACCACAGTCCCACCTTCTTAACTTCTATTAGCTCACAAGACTGTGGCCGTGAATTAAAGTCATCGCGAAGGGAAAATAACAGAAGCAAACCTCCGGCTTTCGTTTCCTGCCTGTTGTTTTCCGCTGGGTGAATTTTATTCATGTTTGGTCTACCGTATCACTCTAACAAGGGGTCAAAAATCATAAATTCTCCAGCTTATTCTCCAACTCCAACGTAGATGTTGGCCGGTCTGGGATTGTAATCTCATTACCTGAAATTCTTTGTTTGATCCAAGATACACATGTGATACTTTTCTTGCATCCATCCATTTTCTATACCACATACCGTACACAGGGTCACGTGGAGCCTGGAGCCTATCCCAGGAGACTCGGGACACAAGGCGATGCCAATCAGCCTACAATGCATGTCTTTGGACTGGGGGAGGAAACAGGAGTACCCGGAGGAAACCCTGGAAGCATGGCGAGAACGGGCAAACTCCAACCCTGGAGGTGTGAGACTTACATGCTAACCACTACCTCGATTTACTGCTATACAGAGCACTGATCACATTGACCTCATGACTAAAGACTGTATTGAGCCGGCAGCAAAAATATCAGCGTGTGAAACAGTATGCATTGATATATAACAGCTGTGCTGTTTCAAAACAGGGAATGTGAAAATCAATCATCTTTACATAGAAAAGTGGTCAGTTCTGCTTGAATAGACGTGTGCTCTCTTAGCTGGAGACCCACCTCTTTTCCAATATCAAAGTTTCTATGACTAAGTGATTAACTGAAAATATAAGCTAATAGCAAATTTCTAGCTAAGGGGATCTAGCATAGCTTTGCAGAGTAATTTGATATGTAGTGATTCAGTATATTGATTTAATTTCAGAGCAAGCCATTTTACAAGCAGTGGAAGGACAATTTTGCGCACGATCCAATCGAGTGGATGAATCTTCCCGCATTGAATTCACAAGTAATTACACGATGAAAGAGTTGCCCACGGTTAATCTCAAATATCTGTCCAGTTTCATACTTAAGACATGTCTTTTTTGACACGGTGAGAGGACCTGTCAATGGAAGTACTGTCACTGTAGGTGCCTGGAAATTGCCTGAAGGGAGTAAACTGCTGAAGTCAACAACATTTTCAAGGTACATTTCAAAGCATTCTCAGCAAGTTCAAACCCACTGCCCATTCATGAAAAGGTATTAAATTTGACATTTTGAGAATCATGGGTAAAATATTAAGGGAATAATATTTTTTTTTTCATGTAGGCGCAAGCACAAGTTAGTGTTATAATGCAAGTGCATCACTATTTTACTTGCTATGTTCACGGAAAATGAATAAATGCAGCTGTGCTAATGTTGGGAAATTGGTGGTATTGTCTTACGTATATGTTGCATTTATATTAACGCAGCTCAGGAAATTCTGTTTGGGAAGATACGAGAACCAAACGCAATTGTCATAGCTTCAAGTGACGTGAAGAAATTCTAACCCATGTGTTAAAAACAGTGGATGTTCATTATTAATGGCATCCCACCCCAGTAACATAAACGAGATACTTTACCCAAATACTAAATTACAACTATATACAACTGACTACTTTATTTTACTTGAGAAAGTAATTAGAAAATACACACACTGTCCATTTTATTAGGAACACGTATACACCGGCACATTCATGCAGTTATCTAATCAGCCAAACATGTGGCAGAAGTGCAATGCAAACAAACAAACAAACAAAAAATCGTGCAGATACAGGTGAATGGGCTTCAGATAATGTTCACATCAAACATCAGAATGAAGAAAAAAAGTGTAATCTCTGTGACTTGGATGTGGAAGGGATGTTGGTTCCAGATGGGATGGTCTGAGTATTTCATAAACTGCTGGAGTTTGAGTAAAACAAGGGCATGTCTCAGTTACACCAGATTCTGACCTTGTGCATTCTGAAGTGCGTTGTTTTGACTTGATAGTCGGTCCAGCACCACTGTCTGACAGTTTGATGTAAAAACAATACAGCACATCGAAAGTTTTGAACTCTTAAAAAAACTATGGAAATCCATTCAACAGCAATATTAAATATATAAATATGACACCATTAATTACTTAATAGTTTCATTCCTTTAAAGTCTTAATCAGTGACACTGCTTATCTGTAGGGCTGATATTTTTCCTGGATAAAGTTATGAAATAATTTAAAGGTAGCGTGGAAGCATAACAGACGACTGCTTGGTCAGCTTATCCTTCAAAATGTGGACATGTTTTCTTTATAGGGGAGCACAACAAATGAACAAAAACCCTGACCATTTTTAATAGTTTGACAAATCAAAACAGTGAATTAATACAATATATTAAAATATATACAACACACAATATGTTAAATATAATAGGATGTGCTGGATGAAATGCTATTTTATAAGCTGCTGAATAATGAGAGAGAGGAAGCCATATTGTTCATTTGCAATTTGTCCAATCAAATTTGTTAAACCACACTCGCAGAGATTAGTGTGATAATTACAACTAGGACTATTCATACAGCAATATACGGGCAACATACTAGACTTATTAGTGTTAGATGTTTATTTAAATGCTTTGTCATCTCGTTCATATATTATCACATTAGTCTTTTAAAAATTTTTTCTTTTTACATTGCATCATATTACATTTAACAGCAAAGAAAAATAACATGCTATCTGCTCCTTTAGTTGTTCTTTAGTCTAATTGTTTTTTTTGTTTTTTTTTTTCATTTTTCAGGTTCAAAACACAAGCGCTTGCGTTTCAAGGCAGTAATTTAGATGCTATTGGAAATCACAGTCATGAACACTTCAACTCGATAAAAAAATCTGGCAACCGTGGAGGCGTGAACTACATGCAGGTGATTTGCATAATCTCAACAAGGAGCCCAGAAAATTGACTTAAGCTGGTCTGTAAGCCATCTCTGAATACACATGACGTTCCTCCATAAATATTAACGCAACTTTTTCAGTTCAGCTGCCAACTCTGAATACAGCCCTCGGTTCTTAAAGGGAACGAGAGTTTCTGATTTGATTGGATAAAATCCAAGGCAGAAGCTGTCTGCACAATGAATGAAAACTGCACCACAGAGGTCTATCAAAAAATATATTTACTATGTTAAACTTGCATAGTGAAAAGATTTAAAACAGACCAGTGAGCAGATGTTTCAGCCCATAGCGTTCTTCAGTGCTTATCTAACAAAAAAACAGTTCATCCCTCGTAAAAGGTTTTCATTCAGTGTTCGGACAGCCTCAGCCTTGGATTTTGTGTGTATATATATATACATATACATATATATTGCTTCATGCATGCGCCTGAGGACATATTTATCTCACTGAAGCCTAACTATCCTTCTACCTTACATTATTTGATTGGATACTATATAATCTTCTTGGAAATGCATTCAATCTAACCCCAGCCCTTTCTACAGAAGCACTGCTCTTCACCAGATTAGACATACAGACAATAGAGAATATACAGTATGTGCTCCACCCACATGCATCACCACCACAGCACTGTGTCTTATTTTTGTATCTACATTATCTTCACAGGAACATGTCCCAAAGCGAGGAAGCAAATAGACCTGGTATGAGTTATCAGACTGAAGGGAATAACACAGGCTAGTGAAGAACTTCAGATTGGTTTAAGACTAGCTGACTAGGACTGAAAAATTATGCAGGGAAGTTTTTTTAGTGCGAACAAAGGGTTGCAAAAGTACACAATTTGGCAGAGAATGAATAAAGGGATCGAACCTGCTGTAATAAAACAGCCTGCGTATTTGAGCATAAGTTGTGCAAAAAAAAAAAAAGAAAGAAAAAAAAAAGCAGACGCTTACATGCTACACTTCTGCAGCAAATTAATCTAAACAAAGCATGCGCTAATGTGTTGATTTGGCTTTCAGATAGCGCCATATTGCACATATTAGCCTCACAGCTTGAATCACAGTTAATGTTTTATGTTGGTATACTTCCTCAACTAAAGCCACAATAAGCCTGTGAGCTGTACTGTGACAAAAGGCAGTCTTAGTGAGCCGTCTTTAATCTAGTATTTATTTTAGTTCTTTCTGCCGGAGCTGATGTCCTTACACTTGAGTCCCAGGGGCATTTCACAGTTTGTTCCAAGCAGTTCTAATAGTGCTACCTTAGGAATACATGGACTCCTCCATTACTGTAACTCACCGGCACCATCTGATATTCTCAGACAGCTTTTTGATTTGAGCTTTTTTGCTTTGGCAATGTTTTTTTTTAAAAAAAAAAGAGAGAGCAAATTCAGCCAGAGTTGTTTTGTTTGCCAAAGTGACTCCCGCATTAGGCTCATGCCTCTCTTCCTGTCACATTGAGTTGGATGTCATGGCATGCCATTACTCAAACCTGCTCATTCAAAATAGCACCTAGTGCCTAAAAAGGTCTCTGAATGCGACCATTAAACTCTGGGCTATTCGTGACTCATATGCAAATGATATGACAAAGTCTAACTTGTGCAATAAATGAATTTCACAGAGCAAATAAAGACCACATTCATTCATTCATTCATTCATCATTAGTAACTGCCTGGTCAGGGTCGTGGCTACAAATTAGGCTACTAGTTTATATTATATTACATTATATTATAATAGAACTAACCAAATTAGTTAGAAAATGTTCCGGACGGGTACAAACAAAAATAATAATTGCGCAAGAAACTATTTCAGAGGCCATGCGAACTTCAGGTTTAAATCTGAATACAAATACAGATATGAGTATGGTTGGTGTATTACCGTTTTATTGAAATTAATCGAGCAGTATGAATGAGCTCACCGTCAAGAGGAGTACTATGACAAACAATTGGGATCTGAAGCTTAATCAGAGAAAAAAAAAATTGCCAAAAAAAAAAACAACAACCTTGTATAGGTGCTTTTGTATGAATACGCTTGTGCTTCAAGTATACAAGCCAATATCTCAGACAATCATAAAATGTCAAACTCAAAAAAGCTGCCGTGTCCCTGAAGCAGATCTCTTCTTTGCACACTTGTCCAAGCATATCGATTTCAAGGTTCAGGGATGCGCTCTGAGAAAATATTTACTCGTTTTATCACTTATATCTTTGGATGTGATTCATGAAAAGAGTGATATGACTCTTTTCCCCAAACAAGCCAGTGACAAGGAAGGAACAAACAATTTCATACAGAAGGTTTGTTTTATATGTCCTGCTGTGCAAATGCGGGCCATTCTGTGCTTTTATAAATGAAAGCTTCCAGACAGACATATGACCTGTCTCAAGCACAGCATGGAACATCATATCCTTTAAATAGATTCACCTAACAAGACTTCACCTCCCATGTGAAATAAAAAAGAGAAATGAATACGTCTCGAGAGCATCGAGTTGTCGTCGGAGAGAATGAACTGCTTGGAAAAAGTGATCAGTTTCCTTTATATTACGGTATACAGTAGAAATTCTCTATGATTGCTTGTGCACACAAAGAAAAGCTCTGTATTCCACTCCATCTCTCCAAAACAAGATAAAACAAAACAAGATCAATTTTGACCCAGTCTAGCTTTGCATTTTCAAAACATATATTTGCAGGATGTTGGCACAGATCCCAAAACAAATGGGGGAAATTAGAAAAACAAATAAGTCTGCATTGACGCCCCACTCAAGTATCATCAAATAGCACTTCCATGAAGTGGAGGCTTGATTCTCTGGCATGGTTTTATACTGAAATCCCCAGACGGCATGTTGCGTTTGTGAACTGATCTCCGGTTTACAGCGAAGCCGTGCAACCTGGATAAGCGCAATTTGAAATTGAGCAGGGCTTTGTAAAGATTCTGACAAGCTTTTGTCAAGTATGATTTGTGCCTGCTGTCTGTTATACACAGTGCGAAGCCTTAAATGCAACGTCGCCCTGATCAGGTTGAAAATGGGGAATGACAGTCACTGTTGAAGAGCGACTGAGAATGTTCTTCAGACCATCATTTCTTCTGGGTTTGAGAGCTTCTTGGTAGCTCTCTCAGGAGTGAGTGAAGCAGAGTACGTATAAAGTATAATGATATCTACAACTGTGTTCTGTACCATATACACATAACAAATGACATTTAGCTAACCATATGTTGTTGTTGTTGTTGTTGTTTTTAGATCGTTAGCAAGTTAGATAGCAAGTTACAGATTGGGCGCAATCCAATCGTTGACATTTTTCCTTCTTCACACTTAATTAGGATAACATGAACAAACCAGGCATTTCAGTAATATTAAGAAAGTAACATATTAATTAATGTTTGTTTAAATACCGAAGAACTGTTTACCAAAATCCACCAGCATTGACTAATGTTCAATCGATGACGCCAGTAAGTTCATGTAAATTATCAAAAAAAAAAAAAAATTAATCATTGTTCCTAAATGGTCTGACATTATGGATATTTTCACAATATTGGATATATTGGAACTTTTTATTCGAACTTTTTTTTTTTTCCACAAGCATGTTAATTAATTTTTTGTTCATTGTGGGTTTATTTGACTTATTTATGGCATGACCATTTGTTAATACAGGCGCTGAATATTTGGATTTCGGTTTATTATTTAGAAAAAACAATGAATACAGCTGCTAGTTACTTTGTTAATGTTATTTATTGTGTATTAATACTGAAGTACATGGTTTGTTCACGTTAAGCTAACCTTAATGTAAAGCATGGCTGGTATAAAATACCCCTGAATAATGTATGTTGTTGTTATTATCATTGTTATTATCATTATCATGAGGTTTATGGTCAAAATGAGGCCAAATGCAATGTTACACACTGTCAACAGAGTTAGTAAGTTCCTCATTTAAATATTCATAGACATACTAGCAAGCTAATTGCTATTTCTTGTCTGGGTTAGCTAGATAATCTTTTGTTGTTGTTGTTGTTGTTGTCGTCTCATTCTCACGAATGCAATAGCGAACAGGCTTGGTTATGTTTCTAATGCAAACTAGAATATAATGTGGTTTTATGTTAAGAAAACATTTACAGTAAGTTTCATTTACCTTGTTTCTTCATCCATAAATCATGTAATGAGTTGATTCAAAGACATTTGGGTGTTTGGGTGGTAACATATAAGATAAGCTAGGGGGCTACAATGGAACTTAAAAAAAAAACAGGAGAAAAAAGATAGATCTCAAATTAATGCTTCTGTTTTGAAACAGTTAACAGTTAAGGTTACACTGTTAAGGTTACTCAGTTGCATTTCTGCTTTCCACTTTTTGTGTAATCAATGAAGAACTTGAATGTCACGAAGATCTTGCTAACCCTATCCATTTCCACTGTTATTGTGTGCTGCATGTCCTGTACTATTAAACCAAAGTGTTTAATCATGCTATACTATCATACTGTATTTATGGCACATTATTCACTCCAAAGCAGAGCCACTGTGAATTGTGACACTCCAGGTTACCTTGAATGAATGAGTTTTGTTCATGTTCATTTTAGAAAAATGTAATCTGAGTGTATGTACATGATGTTTCGAGCTAGGCTTGTCATAGTCAGTATGTTTGGTGGGAAAAATAACAAAAACAAGTATAATAGGCTGCGATACTCAAGACTACTAGTGATTGCAGTTAATGTATTTTTTTATTTTTAATTTAAATTTTTTTTTTTTAAAAAAAGCTGAAAAGGTACTTCTCCAACAGCTGGGCCACTTCAGCAAACTGATGCAACACCAAAGCTCCTTTTCAGATCTTTACTTAGGCACTTAAACATGAAAGTAATTTGGTTAAATAATAAGAGAAAGATGGAAGATGCAATTTTGACAGCGACACATCTGTTGATATGCATTTCAAAGGAAAGCCATGAATGCTGCTGACAACTTCCAGTACTATCACGATACAAAACACAAATTTGAAAAACGACAAATTCAGCTGTCATCAGAGAGCCTGTAAAATGCCTCATATGTTGAAGATGGTTTTTAAAACATTTTCTTGATGGAGCTGTACAAAGGCAAAAACAGTGAGAGAATAAAAAAATGGGGCAAGCTCTCCCACAAGACTGCATGGACAGTTTGCTGAAAGATTTAATTAGAAGCCGAAAAATCTAGCCTTATTTCTAATCCTGTGTGAAATCTCACACCCATCCATCCATCCATCCATCCATCCGTTTTCTATAGCGCTTATCCTACAGGGTCACGGGGAACCTGGAGCCTGGGGCACAAGGCGGGGTACACCCTGGACAGGATGCCAATTGACATCTCACACCATGATCGTTTATTTATTTACTCAGGTTCTCATTGTATGTAATCTGATCAGGCGGAGTACCACATTAAGCGCTGCTCATTGGGAGCTTTTTGGCACGTTTGCTTTGCTCCTACTTCTCCAACATCAGCCCTTGTGCATATATCAGATGAAACAGACAAAATCTTTTATTTCTGAGTTTGTCAGTGAGGAAATGCAAACGAGATACATGTGGTAATGAGCTCACACTGCAGAGTGAGTGAGAGATCCCCATAAACCTGCAGGGTGGTGTGTGAACGTGTCTCAGTGTAGATTAACATCTTTGGATAAGAAAGCATTGGGGTTCTCATTAATGCAGTGCTCATCTCAGATATTTTAAGATTGTTCAAAGTAGAAGAAAGCTAGTATACAGTAAGTCAGTTAAGATCATTTAAAGATCATGTTAATTTAAGTCAACAGGGGACTTGCTGTATTATGGAAAGTACTCTGAAATTATTGGAACAGCAAGGCAGATTATATTGTTTTTGGTATACACTGAAGTCATTTGAGTTTGAGATCAAAACATGAATATGAGATGATAGGTCTGAATTTCAGCTTTCGTTTCCTGATATTTACATCTAGATGCGTTAAACAGACAGGTTGATGGGGGACAGTGGTGGCTTGACGGTTAAGACTCTGGGTTACTGATCGGAAGGGCGGGGGTTCAGGCCCCAGCACTGCCAAGCTGGCACTCTTGAGCCCTTGAGCAAGGCCCTTAACCCTCTCTGCTCCAGGGCTGCTGCAACATGGCTGACTCTGCGCTCTGACCCCAACTTCCTAACATGCTGGGATATGCGAAGAAAAGAATTTTACTGTGCTGTAATGTATATGTGACCAATAAAGACTCATTAACTTAGGCCGACCCATGCAATTTTTTAGGTGAGTAAAAGTATAGGAATAGATAATATTGAAGTAAATTAAAAGTAAATAACACTTAATATTTGGTTACATATCCCTTGCTTTTTGCCTTTTCCTGAAGCTTCTTCCAGCAGTTGTTGGATTTCAGGTTGGGGGGGGGGTTGGAGTGTCTCCCTTGAGTCTCCTTTTCAGGAGGTGACCGCCCCATCCCCCTGATAAAGTCCTTTGTTGAGTCAGCAGTGTGTTTCAGGGCATTGTCTTGCTGCATGATGAAGTTCCTCCCAGTTAGATTGGATGCATTTCTCTGTAAATTGGCAGACAGAATCTTTCTGTAGAAGTCTGAATTCATTCTGCTGCTACCATCATGAGTTCCATCAGGATCAGTGAGCCTGTTCCAGAAGCAGCCATGCAAGCTCAAGCCATGACACTACCTCCACCATGTTTCACAGATGAGCTTGTATGTTTTGGATCGTGAGCAGATCTTTTATTTCTCCACACTTTGGCCTTCCCATCACTTTGGTAGAGGATCATCTTGGTGGTAATTTTGTGGCTCGTCTCTGTATTTCTTGCTGAATTCCAATCTGGCTTTCTGATTCTTACTGTTGATGATGGTTTGCATCTTGTGGTACGGCCTTTATATTTCTGCACTTGAAGTCTTCTTCGAACAGTGGGGGAAAGGTTGTGATGCCTTCACTCCTCATCTGTGGCGGTTGTTGGTGATGTCACTCGCTGTTGTTTTTGGGTTTTTCTTCACAATGTTTGTCATCAACTGCTTTTTTTTTCTTGGCTGACCTGTTCCACGTCTGGTTGTTACAACACCAGAGGTTTGTATGTTTTTCCGGACATTCCAAATTACTGCATTGGCTATTCCCAGTGCTTATGCACTGGCTCTGATCAATTTTCCCTCTTTTATCAGCCTTAAAATGGCTTGCTTGTTTCTCCTAGACAACTCTCTGGTCTTCCTGTTGGTTTATCCTTTTTAACAACAAATGCAGTCTACACACATTAAACCCAGGGGTTTCTACTCAAATGAAGAGTAGACGTTCAGAGTTGTTAATTGATTAAACAATCAGTCTAATAGGGCACACCTGGGTGACAAGAAACACCTGTCAGTCACATGTTCCAATATTTCTGATCACTCGAAAAACGGGTGGGTTCAAACAAAAGCTGCCATATATGAAGTTGTTTAACACATCGAAATATATCATATCTAGAGGATATTTACATATCAGGAAATGAAAGCTATCTTCTCATATTCATCTTTTGATCTCAAAAACAAATGTCTTCAGTGTATAACATAAACAAACGAAACAAAAGGCCTTGCCATTCGAATACTTTCAGAGGGAACTGCATAGCGTTGTTGAATTCTTGCATCTGATTGGTCAGAAGGCAGCACATCTTATTTCGACTTCAAGAGATAGAATGAAAGAGAGTCTGGTGAGGGAATGTCTGTTTATAGCTGCTATAAAGTAAGTGGTAACCTCGTGGACGTTCCATATAGCATCACATCACCCCATTGTGGATCATTTCCCTATAACAGCACGCCTCGTTGTGTTTTACTCCTTACATAATAGTTATTTATACAATAACATTTGACTGCATACCGAACGTGATTAGCATGACGGAACTGATTCTCTTTCAGCTTACTTTTCTACAGACGTCTTTTTTTTTTAAAACACGAGATAATTATTCTGATGTTATCATCTAAACAGTCCCTGTAAACCTTGCTTGCATAATCAGACATGTAATCTTTTCAGCAACTATCAGGAACCTCGGCATTGATTCAGTTATTCTGTGTTGCCAAGGGAACTTGTTTTGAATTCAAAGGGATTTTGTGTCAGAAATACCAATTCTGTGCCCACAAAACACTTCCACAGCCGACTATTCATCCTCTTACTGCAAAATACTTTCACTTGCAAATCGGAGTGGACAAGCATGGAAAATGAAAAGATGGGGATATCATCACCGTACCCTCAGAAGGGAATAATAAAAAAATCTGGCCATGTATCACGCGTATAATAAACAAGAAAAGTCTTTTGAGGTTGAAGAAAATGGAAATATTAGTTAATTCAATTATTATGCTCTTGCACTGTATGTAGTGATAAAGCAAATGAAAGTGAAAGAGGTCAGCGTTAACTGCAAATATCTGACTTCAAAATAAATAAGGAATCGCTCATATCAATAAATATCAGACTGCAATCTATTGTGAGGCGAAAATAAAAAAATAAATAAATAAATTAGCATACAGGAATGTGAGTAGGCTTTGCAGTACTCTACTAACAACCAGAAATTGGATTGCTTATACAAGGCTTATGGGATTACACGCTAAGGCAATTCTGGGTTGCAAAATAGTGTTCTCCTCACAGGTGTCCTGTGTGTTATGTGAGTGTGTTAAGCTGAAATGTTGGAAATAAGTGACTGATAGGGTAATTACTGCTCAAGATGAACAGTTACATATGCAAACGGAGCTTCTTTATAGCACAGCTCAGAGGAAATTTGGACAGTTCCTGTTCTTTCTCTAATGCAAAATGAGTCCAGTCCGCCTAGTCCAAAAATCGAATGAAATGAAGACACCGTAACCAAACAGGGTGGGATTAAGTCCTATGCATAAAAGGTTCAGCCGGATAGAAATGAACACTGTTCTGTCAGGATGCAAATCCATTCCATTTCTGATCAAGAAAAAATGAGCTGAAATGAATTATGGTTATCTGTTGTTTGTTATAAATGACAGTGATTAAATGACATAACCTGGACGGTGATCGACAGACGGTCGTAGCATTTCATAGGACCTCATTTGTAAGAAGACAACTGGAGAAAATTGTTCGAGCTGACGAGCTATAAATGTCGTATGCGATCAAGTTGTACTTGTGTGGTTTGTACCTGAATCTCCTTGCTGTTTGTGGCTTGTGAAACTGCAGACTACTTACAGGCATGAGTGACGGAGAAGCTGTTAGAGGACTCCAGGTTATCCACGTTGTAGTTCAAATGGAAGGGCTTCTCGCTCATGTTCTGGTTGGTGTTGTAGAGCTGCACAGCAAATCTGAATGCGCTGTGTTCTTGCACCGTCGAGCGCATGAAGAGCCCACCTTTAAGAACCGTGCAGAAACGTAAAACATCTATGCAGTATTTACAATAGACTGGCCATGACATGACATACGGACACTTTAAAGCTGCATACAAAAGTGCTGCATTTAATGCATGTGAAAAGGAATTCGCATCAGTACTTCCAGAATGAGCCTGTATTCCAGTGTTAGCCTTAATATGCACTGTCACAGACTTTTCATATGGCAAATGAGGATTTTTATTCGACTGGACTTGTGTAAATGGTACTCTGCAGGCACTACATCCAGCAATCTAAGTGTTAAACAAACACTACGTGTTTCAATTCATCTCTGAGAATTTGTGCCCTGTGCCGTTTCCATTTGAGCATTTAAAACCGAATTCAGTCTCACATCAGTATAGACTGGATTCCGTGCCACACCATTATAAGGCATTTAGGATATTATTCCCATTTTTAAGAGTTTCATCAGCAACATTTAGGTCAGTTTCATAAGTGCATCTCAAAAGAAATCTCTCTCTCTCTCTCTCTCTCTCTGTATATATATATATATATAGGGGGCTATACAGACCACGCATTACCTCTAATAAATGGTTTTTAGCTGGAAATGAAACCGATCGACGAGAGACAGCGCTCAACGCACGATCTAACCAAAGCTATGGGACTCACCTATATTTATCTGGTTTGGAAATCCGGCGAGAGATCTACCCAAAAGCCAGAAGAAAAGAGTAATCGCACTCAATCGTGCCATTTTCTCCTTTGTTTTGTTTTGGTTTTTTTTTTTTTTTTGTTAAAAAAAAAAAACGAACAGTTCCGAGTACAAAAAAAAAAATGAAAGAAAAATCACACGCACAACCAACCAAAGCGTCCAGACGAATGGACAGCAGTGCGCGCTTGCAGTGCGCGCAATAGCATCATAGAGAAGCTGAAGGAAATAAACGTGTCTGCACGTGAAGTGTGTGTGTGTGAGAGAGAGAGAGAGAAAGAGAGAGAGAGCAAATGATGAGACTTATTCCGTAAAGATGATGGCGGATCTACTGCGGATCTAGGGCTCCTCCAGTCGCACTCAGGTTGAAGTGGATTAAATGACGAAGAACAGAAGAAAAAAAGGAGAAGAAGAGCTTCTATGTGCGTCTGCAGCAGCCTCTCACACGGCGAGGCGGATGAACCGCTCGAACCGCCGGTCAATGCGAGAATGACACAAAAGCCGGTGTTATGGCGAGCTCGAGGAAACACCAAGACGTTCTTTTAAGACGCATAACCAGGTTAATTAAAGCCTGAGGTATACGCCACATTAGTGTCCTGCGTTGTGCAGAGCATGTCTCTTTCTCTCGCTCTCTCTCTCTGTGTGTGTGTGTGTGTGTGTGTGTGTGTGGATTTTGGATGGCGGAGGAGTGAAGCTGCAGTAACAAGAAACCCCTTTTTATTGACCACCATGCATTCAGATGGACCGTATTGGTGCGCTTTTGGACAAACAATGTGTCATACATTAATGATCATTATAGCAAATTAAGGGATGGTATTAAAGGCAACAGTGATGCGTCAAAAGCATCCACATTCGCGTGCTGTAATGACCCTGAGATGCGTTATTTATTTATTTATTTATTTATTTATTTATTTATTTTTTCCTATTCTAAAAGTCCGTATAAACGCGTGATTTGAATTTATTTGGCGTTTTCGTTCCAGATGAACGCTGTCCATGGTGCTGAGGAAAGAAGCCGCTGGAGCACCATGTTCTCTCACGCTCTCTAATTCCTCGCAGACTCCTCGTATAAAGTTTGCTGGGGGTGGGTGTTGCTACTTTGATTTTGAATTTATATTCATTGAATTCATAAAAACAATTGATCCCCCCCCCCCACCCCCATCTACCTCAAGCCCAACCACTGCCTTTACCAGGACAAATCAAGTATTACTCCTCAGTCTTTTGTGTTTTTTAATTGCATTTGAATTAAACAGTGAAGGCTGTAGCTATTGATAATGGACTAACCTCTGCTCCTCGCCTGCTTCAGTGCAGCTTGTGGAGAGAAGCAGCTTTCATTTGCTGGTTCTTCCCGGGTGCAGTTCAAAGATCAGGAGTAAATGTGCCTTTGGTAATAAGCTATCATGTCTGATATATGATTTTAATCTATTCATAAGTGACCCGCCAGGACCTTGTGTTCCTAAATCCTCAAAGTAGGAGTCAACTGAAGATCATGCTTCCTTTTCAAGGTTTGTAGGCTAAGATTCACAATAAAGGGAAATAATACCATAGATACATATTGCATCAAAGGAACGACCATTAATATAATTAGCTTTCCAGTAACACAATGAAAACAATCACAACTTAAAAATGACAACTAAAAGCATACAGCGACCACAGAAAGAATGCAATGTGGACAGTATATGGTTTCATTTGATTTCAGTGTTCATCCTCTGACTGTTTTCAAAGCCAGTCATGTGTGTAAATTGGTTTGTATGCGACAGGACCAAATGTATTAATGAAGGAACGATGGGGTGTGAGGTTATAGGAAAATAATCAACAGTGGGGATATGTTTAAGGAGGGACTTTAACACCTAAGAGTGTTTCCACTAATGATTTTGCCAATGTTTACAATGTTTTTTTTATTTTTTTTTATTAAAGAATGACACGTCATACTTTTTATTCATTTACAGTGACATTTAATGTAGTCATTATTTCACATCTTGAAAACAAGTCTGTTCCTGTTACTACTTACGTTATAGTAGCGATAAACAATAATTCCCTCGATGGCCTCTCTTTTTTTCCTCTCTCTCTTTTGAAGTCTTCTTTCATAAACATTAAATAAACATCTCCTTACAGAACGTCTATGTAAGACCAAAGTACATATTGCGATTTAAATGATGGAACAGTGGTGAAAATCCTATCCCAAATTCCACCAGTCATGTGCTGATTATAGAGATTGATCAGACGTCAAATGTCACAAGGCTAAAACAGCTGTCTGAATGAGGTGTGTGAATATAAGTGCGATGAAAACGTGTAGAAATGTACAAAAAAATGTTATATTTGACTTCTAATTAGATACTGAATACTACAGAACACCAACATCCTATATAATACAAATGTGCCATTGTATATACTCTATTATTGTAAACAACAATGTGAAGACATTACACGAATACGTTCTGGAAAAACCTGTGTTACTAATGGATTTGAACTCGAATCAGATGACATTTATAAATGGAGTCGTGCCTCCACTATAATCCATGTAATGTTAGCCAGATTAGTGTTTAAAATCAACCATGATACAATATGCAGCCTATAAATAATAAAAGCATGTAACATTAAGATGGTCTTGCCTTGAACATCATGAACATTCCTTCTATTAATACAATATCAGGGCATCATATACAATAGATATAAAAAGACCACACACCCCTGTTAAAAATGACAAGTTTTTGTGAAGAAGAAGAAGAAGAAGAAGAGTGACTCTTTGATAAATCATGTCTGACTTTTCCTCACCTTTTCTCACCATGTGCAATTGCAAAACATTTATAGGGAAATAAAATAAATGGATAAATTGTACAGTAAGCTGATTGCACAAGTGTTCACAACCCTAAACTAATACGTTCTTGAAGCACCTTTTGATTTTATTACACCACTCAGTCTTCTTGGGTAATGATATTGAGTCTTTATTAATCACATACACATTCCCACAGTGAAATTATTTTCTTCACATACCCCAGTGTGTTAGGAGGTTGGGGTCGGAGAACAGGGTCTGCCTTACCCAACAGTGGCAGTGCTGGGGCTTGAACCCCCGCCCTTCTGATCAGTAACCAAGAGCCTTAACCGCTAAACCACCACTGCCCCCAGAGTAAGAGTCTAACAGGGTGGCATATCTTGATTCATCAAAATTTTCCCACTCTTTTTTTACAAAAACATGCTGAAGCTATCAAATTGTAAGGGTATCTCCTGTGCACATCCTGCTTCAGGTCACCCCACAGATTTTTTTTACTTGGATTCAGGTGTGGGCTCTGGCTAGGTCTCTGAAAAACATTGATCTTCTTTTGGTTAAGCCATTCCTTTGTTTGATTTTGATATATGCAATGGGTCACTGTCATGTTGAATGGTGAAATTCCTGTTCATCTTCAGCTTGTTAGCAGAAACCTGAATGTTTTGCACTAAAATCAGCGGGTATTTGTAGCTATTCATGATTTCCTTCACCGTAATAAATCCAGCAGTTCTGGCTGAAGAAAAGCAACCCTAAAGCACGATGCTGCCACCACCATGCTTCACCATGGGTATGGGGTTCGTTTGTTGATGTGCTTTTTTTTTTTGTACCAAACATACCTTTTGGAACTGTAGGAGTAGTATACCTTTTGTAATTGGTCTCATCAGAGCATAACACATTTTCCCACATGGTTTGGGGTGATTTAATTGAGGTTAGATGATTTTGTCATGGATAGGGGCTTCCATCTAGGCACTCTGTCCCATAGCCTAGACATGCGACGAAAACGAGAGATTGATATCAGACGCAGGAGTAATCAGTACTTGTCAGATATTCCTGCAGGCTCCTTTAATGTTGCCGTAGGTCTTCCTGGAAAGATTTTATCTTGTCCGTTTGTAAATTTTGAAGGGGACATCCTGTTCTTGGTAATGTCACTGTGGTGTTCAATTTTCTGCACTTGTTGATGATGGCCTTCACAGTGTTCCATGGTATGATTATTGTTTTGAACATTTTTATTTGTACCCCTCTCTTGATTGAGTCCTTTCGACAGTGAAACACTGTACAGGTCTTTGTGGACCATGGCTTCAGCAGTCATATGAAACCAAAAAGATGTTTGAGAAAATCCTACAGAAACAGTTGATCTTTATTTAAAGGTTTAGTCAGAATAATTTAGTTGCTGACAAATGTATGATAATAACTTTTGAACATGAGACTGAATGTGATTGGATCATTCGGAACACAGCCACATCCCCAATTATAAAAGGGTGTGCACACTCATGCAACAAGGCTATTGTAACTTTTTTATTTTTCCTAATTTTTTTCCCTAACATTCAGATTGTTTTTCACGTAATTTTTATACGTTGCAATTTCACATCGAGGGTGGGAAATGTTCTGACATCATTTATCTTGGTTTCAATATTTTCATCACAAAAAACTTGCCATTTTAACAGTGGTGTGTAGACTTTTTATATCCACTGTAGTTCACAATTCCTCTATTTATACACACAGCACGTTCACGCCAGTATATGAGGAGGCATAAATCAATGTGATTGTTGGAAACAAATAGAATGGTACAATATTAGTTCCACTAATATTGGCACCCTTGGTATATATGAGCTAAGAAGGCTGTGGAAAATTGTCTTTATATTGTTAAACATTTTGGTCTTCTGCTAAAAGAATTTCACAGAAATACTCATACAACTGCAAACACAACACAGGTTTATCCAAAAAAAAAAACAACTTTGTTAAATATATGTGTACCATAATTATTGGCACCCCTATGAATTCATATGAGAAAAAAAATATATTTTAAGTATATTCCCATTGATATTTTACATTTTGTAAATACACCTTTAGTATTGACTAAAAGGGTGCCAATAATTGTGGCACACATATATTTAACAAATTTTTTATTTTTTTTTGGATAAACCTGTGTTGTGCTTGCAATTGTTTGATATCCATGAAAGCAGAGCATTTTTGTGAACTTTTTGAACAAATGATCAAAAGGCTAAACAATAAAGACAATTTTTCATAGCCTTCTTTGCTCATTTACTAAGGGTGCAAATATTACTGGAGAGCACTGTATTTGCTTTGTGATAAAAAAAAAGTCAATTGAATTATGATTGAAAAAAAAAAATGTCAATTTTACAAAGGAGCAATTTATGTTTTACCTGACTGCATTAAAATGTGAAGCTCAGACACGCGACTCATGACCCAGATGTGTCAGTGTCATTCTTCGCTATCTCAAAGGTTTGGCCAAATTTGTCAAACTCTGCAGCTTCTACTCGAACATCAAAGGATGTACAGTTGAGTGCAAAAGTTATAGCAACAAAATATTACAAGTAATAACATTTTCAAATAATGTAGGTTAAGATATTAATAGTAGAAAACAATGTCTGCATCTCCCCTTGTAAATGTTACATATAGTATCTATAACGTTTGCCAACTGACCACCTGTACCATCTTATCCTCTGATCTGCTTTAGAGTTTTCTCCGTTATTTGAGAGATCCAACAGAAGCTTGGACTAACTGTACAGTTCTACACCACCCGATCTTTTCTCTTTCAACTTATAGTCTTGTGACAGAGGGACAAACCTCTTGGTTTTCTCCCCAGTTTGGTCACCTGCTAATTCCAACTACCACCCAGGAGGATGAAGGCTAACCCATGCTTCCTCAGAGACAGGTAAAGCTAGCCAAACACATCTCTTAGAACTGCTGCTTATAGTGCTTCACAGGGCAACGTAACACACTTGGAGAAAAGTGCTATCTGCCCTTTCTCCCAATTCCCCAGAACCATGGGAAATGTTTTCCAATTGTGCCGTTTGGGAAGCCCAGGGAAACTTCTAACCATTTGAATTTTGACTTATGTTTTCTATCACTGTCTTGTTGCCAGATCCTTCCATATTACATTTACATCATCTGGGAATACTTTGTGTATGAATAAACGAAGACAGAACAAACCATATACCTACTTCATCATTAATACACAGTAACTAACATTAACAAACTTAACATTGTATTAATGGATTAAAAAACAACAAACTAACAAAACAAAAACAAACAAGAACAACTTACAACCAAAATATATGTATTCACCAACATTCATATACTCGCTTTATAAAATTAAGCTCACAGTGGCCAATATGAACAATGCGATAATTAATATGTTTGTGGTTTTTAAGTGTCAAAATGAAGACTTGAGGC
This sequence comes from Ictalurus furcatus, assembly GCF_023375685.1. Lineage (NCBI taxonomy): Eukaryota > Metazoa > Chordata > Actinopteri > Siluriformes > Ictaluridae > Ictalurus > Ictalurus furcatus. Next base: position 4,028,529 of record NC_071262.1, read on the forward strand.
TGAAGCAGGTTCCAATATTTATATCAGGAGATCAGGGTTCAGTATTTAGGAACACGCTGTCAAGTTTTTGTTCATTTATGTGGACTTATTTTTAGCCATGGATCAAATAAGCATTAGTCAACGCAGATATATCTCATTAACATTGCATAAATTATACCAATACAAATATGTATGTTTACTGTTATTTTACAAAGTACAACCAAATTCAGTGTGTAATTTATACGTAGATGTTTGCACATATAAATTGTAAAAAAATAAAATAAATAAATACTAAAAACAAGGACTACGATACTATTATGAAGATAGTGTGCAAATATTTCGTGCAAGGACGTGTGTCTCACTAGAGGCAGAGATGGATGCAAGTGCAGATTAGATTTCATTTAAGTACGAATGAAAAAACGGTAGCTATAGAACTTGTGGCAAACACTAGAGCAAAGAATAACCGTGGCAAAGACTTGCGCTCTTGCAACTCAAACTTTCCAACTTGTAGATTGATCAATTTATAGTGTTTTCCAATTGTATTGTTTTTTTTTTTTTTAAATAAAGACTGAAAGTGTTAAAGCTTAGCGGTGGTGTTGTTGAAGTCATGTGACCGTGATGTAGTTCGTTCATAGCGTAACATTAGCTTTTTACTTCTGGGGAGTGTATAGGCTTCAAAATCTTCTGAATCTTGATGAACGAATCATAAACTTTTGTTGGTCACAGAGCTTATTTTCTGCAATAACCCAAAAGCCAGTTCAATTCTGTATTTTATAATACTGCAGCTGCTACATGCGCAAGAGGCGAGCTATGATTAGAGCAATCGGTAACAAATCTCATTTCAAGCGGCGTAAACCCTACACGGAACGCCGGTTTGTTTCGCCTGCCGGTAACCAACTTCCTGTTTACACTTGTATGCGCATGCCCAGCGTGCATGAATGGTCATGTGATATACGTATTCGGTCGTGTAGTGTGGACGGAGATCGTTTCTGAAACAGAGCGGAAACGTCAGTGTGGACGAGGATAAAAATGCACCAGTGTAAACAGGGCCTTATAAGACTTGCCACTTCAAGCCATCTAAATTCTCCTTCTGGTAAGCCGAAAGCTGCAGTTACAGAAAGCTTGGTGTGAGATCATAGGCTATAAAATGCATCCGAGCTTCATGACAGAGTTGGGGAAATGCAGCATTGACATGCTACACTGACAGCCACATAACAAACCCTCTCATGCGATCTGGTTTCTGAACAGAAAACCTCTTTGGAAGAAGTGTGACGGTGGCTGCTGTGTTATCATCCGCACAGGCTGACAAACCTCTCCCTATGCCCCAAGGGGATGACACAGATGTCCTTGTATATCTTCTGCACACAAGGCCTAGAGAAAGAGCAGCAGAAGAGTCCTCTTTGGTGTGAGAGGAGCTCTGGGTAATCAACTTATCACTGCCAACTGTGGGCCATCAAAAATAACTCTTTTGGTCAGCGTTGCTGTAGGCATTTGCCCTCAAATGACCGGATTACCAAAAACTCCCACTGGAGGAGATTAACTCCAACACGCTGCTAATGATAAAAAAGTAAATGGATTTATCAAGATTGTAAAATGGCGGCTCAGGCTCATCGTGTGTGAAGGAGTTCGATTTGACATCCAATAACCTTCTAATATTTTCAAACACTTTCATTCTTAACATGCTATATTTTGTTATTTGAAATGTTTTGAACATATGTATTGAGTAATTATGTGAAAGCCTTTGCCACCACGCACCCTGAGCATAAATAATGATGTTTTTCCCTCTTTTTTTTTTCTCGCCAAAGGTAAATTTCTCCATCGCAACAGTTGGTCCAGTCATTTTCCCACCTAATTAAACCAATTGGATTCATCACATGGCTCACATGTGCAGCAAATTTGTCCCTCTAATGGAACTGTCTCTGAAGAGTTAGCAGCGCCTGCCACCTTGCCACTCTGTTTCTCGCACCTTTTTTTGCAATCAATTATGCAGTAGAGGAAGCCTTTCAGAAGCGAGGGCGAATGGGATCAGCTTCATTACATGTCTGCCCAATCACCATGGATCCCACTCATGTGTTTGGATTAGGCCCCTGCGTCCATGACTTGCACTGATGTATTTTAGGCAGCTGTTGAGGTGACGTTACTGAGCGGGTTATTGTTCCTGAGGTGCAAAAAATAAGAGGTTGCCATGACTAATGAGAGAGCTCAGCCAGCATGTCATTTAAAGAGTTTTCGTTTTCAATCATCGCCGATACCAACACGCTCGTTGTTCTGTGCTGTCACCTACAAGAATTCTACTTCTCCTATTTATTTCAAGGTATTATGTATATTTCACCTTAAGATGTTACTTCAACATAATTACTTGTGTTGTTATTTCAGTTTAACATCTCATTATTTTGACTTCTTAACTCAGTATCTAGTTCATTTTTTATCATGTTATTTTGATAGGCCCTGTGTTGTCCAGCTGTTTAATAATGCATTTGCAGTCTTCAGATCTTTATTTACTAGATTAAACCAGACTGGCGGCTATGGATCAGGTGGTAGAGCGGGTTGTTCACTAATCGTAGGGTTGGCGGTTCGATTCCTGGCCCGCATGACTCCACATGCTGAAGTGTCCTTGGGCAAGATACTGAACCCCAAGTTCCTCCCGATGGCAAGTTAACGCCTTTCATGGCAGCTCTGCTACCATGTGTGTGTGAATGGGTGAATGAGACACACTGTAAAGCACTTTAGATAAAAGTGCTATATAAGTGCAGACCATTTACCATTTACTACATTGCCCTGTGATGGGTTGGCACCCCATCCAGGGAGTCCCCTGCCTTGTGCCCCAAGTCGCCTGGGATAAGCTCCAGGCTCCCCGTGACCCTGTGTAGGATAAGCAGTATTATCAATGGATGGAAAACATTTGATCATTTGTTTGCCCATTGATTTGACCAGACTATACTAAGAAACTCTGAAATTCATGTAAATATTTCAAATTTTCTACTTTTCATTCAAGTTGTCATCAGTAATATAATTTGTAACACAAATTGTATTAACTTAGAAAAAAAAAGCAACATAGAAGCTTTTTTTTTTTTTTTTTTACCTGTGGTCTCAGATGTTTGGACCCCATTGTATTCATCAATGGCTGCATTAAAACGAATTACTGAACAATCTGCACAACAAATTCATGATTTGAATGTTCCTCAAAAATCTTGAATTTTCTCCCAGGAAACAGATGTGTATTTCCACAGCACTCGTGCTGTTCATTACTCCACCACATGCTGCTTAATGCCTTGCTTAGCAAATTGGAAATTATATTCTCTGCACCTTCAATGTGATTTTCAAAGGCAAAAGCCTGCATGATTAATCGGGACAAAGCTCCATTCCTCCAGATTTAATGGTCACACAGAATAATCTTGTGTCAATAATAAACTAACTTTACACAGCTTGCTATGCCAATCAATGAAATTGGATTGTTGTTTTATGTAAAGTTGAATGGACAGATATATTGAATATGTAATACAGAGGACTGCTTGAAATAGTAAAGAAAACATGGAGCTGATTAAGTGTGCACAATCCCGTGGGGGTCTCGCATGTATAAGAAACAAAAATATTAACCCTACGAGTCCCATACTAAGCAGAATGTCACATTGCCTTCTAATTAAATCAATTGGATTCATCACATGGCTCACATGTGCAGCAAATTTGTCCCTCTAATGGAACTGTCTCTGAAGAGTTAGCAGCGCCTGCCACCTTGCCACTCTGTTTCTCACACCTTTTTTTTTTTTTTGCAATCAATTATGCAGTAGAGGAAGCCTTTCAGAAGCGAGGGCAAATGGGATCAGCTTCATTACATGTCTGTCCAATCACCATGGATCCCACTCATGTGTTTGGATTAGGCCCCTGCGTCCATGACTTGCACTGATGTATTTTAGGCAGCTGCTGAGGTGACCTTACTGACGAGGTTATTGTTCCTGAGGTGCAAAAAATAAGAGGTTGCCATGACTAATGAGAGAGCTCAGCCAGCATGTCATTTAAAGAGTTTTCGTTTTCAATCATCGCCGATACCAACACGCTCGTTGTTCTGTGCTGTCACCTACAAGAATGGACAAAGTGGAAGATAGTACTACTATAGGTCCTGTGTGACCCAGGTGCTAAATAATGTGCACTACAGCTGAAGATATTTCAGAAATCAGATTTTTAGTTAATAAATAGGAATATAGATGCAGTTCAGTCAGACTGGCAAAAAGGTGGTAATAATATATCTGTGTCAGACTTCTATTTTTCCCATTTATTTCAATATATTATGAATATTTCACCTTATGATATTATTTCAACTTGTGTTTTTTTTTCTTCAGTTTAACATCTCGTTATTTTGACTTAATTCAATATCTAGTTCATATTTAACCGTGGGCATGAGGTACTTTTCCATATGGCTACCTCTCTGTGTGCACCAGAACCACCTCTGGTGTTTATTACCAAAAAGCTCTATTTTGGTTTCATCTGACCATAGAACCCGATCCCATTTGAAGTTCCAGTAGTGTCTGCAAACTAAAGATGCTCGAGTTTGTTTTTGGATGAGAGTAGAGACTTTTTTCTTGAAACCCTTCCAAACAACTTGTGGTGATGGAGGTGACTTCGGATTGTAGTTTTGGAGACTTTCTGACCCCAAGACACGACTAACTTCTGTAATTCTCCAGCTGTGATCCTTGGAGATTTTTTGGCCACTCGAACCGTCCTCCTCACAGTGCGATGAGAGAGTATAGACACACGTCCAATTCCAGGTTGATTCATAACATTTCCAGTTGACTGGAACTTCTTAATTATTGTCCTGATGGTGGAAATGGGCATTTTCAATGCCTGTGCTGTTTTCTTATAGCTACTTCCCATTTTGTGAAGCTCAACAACCTTTCACAGCTATATTCCCTGGTCTTACACATTGTTATGAATGACTAAGGGAATATAGCCTATGTGTTATCTCATATTTATACTCCTGTGAAACAGGAAGTCATGGTTGAATAATTTCCTGTTCTAAGTCACCCAGGTGTATTAAAAAGTGTAAAATATCAATGGGAATATACTTTATATATTTTTCTGATATGAATTCATGGGGTGCCAATAATCGTGACACACCTATTTTTAACAAAGATATTTTTTGTGGATAAACCTGTGTTGTGATTGCAATTGTTTGATATTCGTGAGAGCAGAGTATTTTTGTGAATTTTTGTGAACAAAAGATCAAAAGGTTAAACAATGAAGACAATTTTTCACAGCCTTCTTTGCTCATATTTACCAAGGGTGCCAATATTAATGGAGGGTGCTGTAGTTCGATTTTCATAATATACTGACAGTGTTTCTTTCTGGTGTCTCAGAATGGCAACTGTGGTGCCACTACACAAATAAGAGAGGACTGTCCTGTTCAATTAGCCAGAAAGCTCAGTGGTAAGGACTTCTGGCAAAGTGGCCTTGGTGTGAATAAACAAACCCATGAATAAATCTCTGCTTGCAAATAAAGATGTCAGGCAAGAATCACTACTTTGAAGTCATATTTGATTTGGACAATTTGTGAAACCCATGCGCAGAATGCTGGAGCTGAAGGCAATCGTTCTTGTGTCATGTTTGGGAGGCTGCCATTACATCAGAGAGTAGTAAACAGCTCCTGGGGGGCAATGAATCAGTCCTGTGAACTTCTTAAACTGAGTCCCCTTTTTTTTGTGAGTTCAGTGTTTGTAACTGGAACATATGGAAGCCCTTGAACTGCAAATTGTGACATGCTATGCCATTATTTTGACTTAATATCTCATTAATTTGACTTACTAAGACATTATGTTGGTATTTTAATGTAAGATCTCGCTATTTCAAGATAATGCATCATTATTTTGACTTGGTAACTCATTAATTCAAGATATTATGTCATTATGTTTGACTTAATGTATAATTACTAGGACTTATTCTAATTAATATTTTCTTATTTTGAATTAGTATCTTATTATTTCTAATTATAGTAATAATAACTATTATATTAACTTATATATATATATATATATATATATATATATATATATATATATATATATACACAACTAATGATTCATTAATTCAGTTAAACACTTAAATTTTTACAATGGTTGCAGTGTCATTTTGATCATTTGAATTTGACATACCTATTTATACAATAACACATTAACCAAGCACAATAAATGCCCATAAATTAATAAAGCATCCCAGTCTATGCCTATAATCTAATTGAAATGCATACAATACAAAAGATTATGTTTGGGCCAAGCTGTGCATTGTGTAGGCTGACATGCAGCTGTAGGCATTATGCCTCACTTAAAATAAAGAAACTGTTATAAACCCACACGAGCAGGATCTCATGAATGTAGCCTACAAGTTTCAGTAGAGTTTCACATCAATAACTGTAATTGTTTTTTTTTTTTGTTTTTTTTTGCCATTTAGCATGTTTGTTGCTATTGTTTTTATTTTTTTTTTAGATCAGAATTCATAACATATGCATCTATTCTTTCTAATGACATGCAATTCAGGATTTCCATATGAACATACTGATGAGCTAACACCAACCTTGATGCACCTGTAAATGAATACAAATAATGTTTACATATCGAGCTAATCTTGCACTAGTGGTAGTTAGATCGAATCGACTAAACTTCACGTATAATAGCATGATTCTTGAGTACATCCTATAGCTAATAATATTCTGCTGTGCAATTTACAGACTGCAGTGTTTACTTGCAGCGTTTATATGTCCCCCATCCTCCTACAGCCTCCAGTCTCATCTTAATCCTTTATAGTGTGCCTGCTATCTTACTATAAAATGATACAGATTTACAAATGTACAGTTGATTGTCTTGTTTGTCAAGATAAATACATGTACAGTAGCATACAGATCTCATGTTTGCACCTTTTTGGTTGATTTATGATTGAAATATAGAGTGTCTACGCCAAACTCTCATGAATTTTTCATTGTATGGACATGCATTATTAAGAGTGTCAGACAATTATGCGGTCATGCGAATCTCTGATCTTACATTGGTGGCAACTCAGTTGAACAGACCGAACTACATATTTAATGCAAGACCGCATTATTAGCAACGTAGAACTAATAAAATGCTTCGGTGAAATTTACTGAATGGGTATCACATTATTTATGTTCCTTCGTATTACGTTCCTGCATATCCTGCTTATTATTAGTACACCAACATAGCAGCTTGCTCTCACTTGCCTGACTTATGTACTTCGAGCATTCTTTAATCCTCCTTTAAACCATATCACTGTTGAACGTGCGACTATGATCGGGCAACAGGTGTTGATTAATTTTGCATAACAGCAACATTTATATTAATATACTCTAATATGGGGACTTGCATGGTGGATGCGCTACATTAACAGATTTACAAAACCATGTGTAATTGTTTTAGGGTGAAGTTTTCTGCGAGAAGACGTGCATTTTTGGAAGGAGCCTTCAATGTTAGTGGAACAGTCAGAGGTTAATCTGTAACACTGCTGTAATGCTTTCCAATGCTGGAAACAATGCAGTTTATCAGTAACCTTCAGTGCTTCAGTGGAGAGAAACAAAAGAGAGGGAACGACTCGTATACAACTGAATGTTCTGTGGAAAGTCCTTAAAAGTTAACCTGCACAAACTATTTTAGGAGAAAACTACTAAAATGAGGAGACTCTAATCTATGTGTATATAACTAAACACCTACTGTGAGTACGTTTAAAAGACATTACATATGTATCTGTATAAATACCGCTGAGACTATTGCTGAGAATCTGTTGTACAGTTACTGATATTCTATTGAGTAACTACTGATTGATATTCTATCGATGAACTACCATTTCTATATTTGATCATTTTCTAAAATTTTATATGCTATTATATATGCTGTGCTGCTGTGTTTAAATATATTGACTCACGGACAGTGCCACATTAAGCAAATGTGTAGCCCAGGGTAGAAAAATACTTCCCATTACCACCCCACTGTTGGAGTTTTGAAACATATCACGCAATGTTCCCATTTATGGTGAAACGATGAATTTGATACAGAAAGATAGACTGAAACCTATGGGGAAACGATTTCATAGTACCATTACTAAAACAATGTCTGGCTTACTTACTATCAGGGAAACAGCTTATGGAATAAGAATGATTATTATAAGCTACACTTATGATAAACTACTACTCCTCGTACGAATAATTAGTATTAGCTGTATAGACGCTACAGTAATATAAAAATGTAGATTTTTATATTATAGATTCTGGGGTGTTAAATATTAATTTGTCTAAACAATGAGATTAAAAACTTCCCTACAAAACATACTTACATACAAAAGAACAAGACTTTAATGTGAATTTATGAATAACTCATTTTGAATTAACAGCATAATGGTGTAACAGTTATGTAAATAAATAATGAGTTATAATAACAACATATAAAAATAATGGCATGCTATCTTGAAATAATGAGAAATTTAAAAGTGAAAAATATTACAAATAATTCACTGGATTTTGTTGATGCCCATATAGGCCCCAATATTTGTCTCATTGCTTGGTATGGTTTGTTTTTTTGTTGTTGTTGTTGTTTTTGTTTTTATACAAGAGTCAATTTTGTGCTCTTTAGTTTTGCTTGCTCTGTACACAATGTAAATTTCAACCAATTTCAGGAAAATCTACCAGGCATAAATAAAGGCATGTAACCTTTACATCCTATACAAAGACTTCTTGGTTGATTTATGAATTAGCTGTTGAAGTGTCTATAACTTTCATGGACGGTTCACCGAAAGCACATTAATTATTGAGAATGTCAGAAAATAATGTGGTCATGCTGAACTTACTAATGTGGCTTTAATGGTAGTTCAGCTGAACGAGGCAGGCAGCATGTTTAATAAAAGGCAAAGTGCAGCCTATAGCTAATGTTATGCTGCAATATAATTTACTGACTATTAAATGTTTACTGGTTCCCCATTCTCCCAAGTGTCATCCTGATCTTTTATATAATACTTGGGCATTTTCTTTGCTGTACACGATCAGTTTGCTTTATTGCTAGCAAATGAATTAGTAAGCAAGATAAACATGATTATAGTACATGTGGATTAGTGGATTGGGAAAACACTTCATGTTGTCAAATTATTGTTATTATAACAGCAAGGAGAGACTAAATCTGGAATTGGATGTTCAACAAGGACATATGGGTGTGATGGTCAGGTGTCCTCAAATCTTTGGGCATATAGTGTATCTCCACCAATAGACCTGAGTAAAGTTTTAGCATTTTAATTTCTGGTTACACATGAAAGTTAAAATCCAATTCCAATGAAATACAACAGTCCTATCTGTCGATGTGTAACCCAATCTACACGTGGAAAAGCAGTATTACCGCCAAAGCTTAAAGAATTATACGTTTACAGTGGGAAATGAGTTCTCATGTTGATTATCAGCATCATCCACAATGGTCTCTGTTTTATCACCTGAGGTGAAAGTCACTCATTGCATTTAAACATGAGCCTCATTGTGGCCTCTTCACTCCTTTGATCTCTATCTGGTCTCTTTTGGGGAAATAATCACTGATTAATTCATTGAGTTCTGTTCTGTTAGCTAGATTTCTTTTGTATTTTTATTAGGTCATTTAAACAATTTACAACTTTGTCTGCTACCCTCTGTAAAGCATCTGTGTAACAACTTGATCAAATAGCAAGGTTCATTGCATAGGAAATCACACTTATCAAGTAAGATTAAACACATCTTGAAGCAGCTGGCTGCAATTACTGCTGCTTTTTATATTTGCAGGCAGAAAGCCAAAAAAAAAAAGTGCTTAAATCTAGCCTAAGAAGTTCCACATCATTTGCTAAAACATAGTTGTGCTTTCTTTGTCTATTGTCCAGAATTAAGCCACAGAGACATCTGAGGAGTTTTTCAAGACCACCACACAAATAGAAGCGGGTGTTTACGTCAAAAGATTGACCTCATAAATAGACCTCAAAACCCAAACCGTCTAAACCATTTATTGTAATTCCATTCAATGCGGGAATATTTCACAGAGAGACTGACACACTTCTGAGAAGGAAGCTTTTGAGATTTCCCCCCTCACAGTTTCCTCTGTCTGGAAGTCTTTCTTTTAGACTAATCTCTCAGAGTGTCCTCTAAAAGAAAAAATGTTTTGAATGTATTATCCGTTTCATTTAATTCAACCTGACAGGGGTAATTACTGTTCTCCCTCGACTCAGTGTACTGTATATTTATGTGTGAAAGTAGTCTTCTGCCCTCAACGAAAAATCAAGAAGCACAGCAGACCAGATGAGGCCAGTTTCCAGCTCCACCGGGGAGCTGTGGAGACGACAGGAGAATATAGGAGGCTGCACAAAACCAAGTCTGATTGACATCATTTATAAAGTCTTTTTTATTGAATTTGAGACTATCAGGGATGTTATTAGAGAGGCTATGGGATTTCTGGTGGGCAGTTTATCTTCTGTTTCATCAAAATGATTTGTACATGAACACGAGATGGAGTTTTCCTGGACACAGATTATACCAAGACTAGCATTAAATTAAAATGTCAGATGATTGTATGCTGAAAATCATTTTCACTGTAAGACTGTGCTTGAAGGTTTATTTTAGCCAAATTGGTCACACTTGAAAAAGTCAGTGGGGGTGATTATGAAAAAGATTATGCTAACATACTCCCACTAGCATTTAGTCATTCTTTAGGAAAAAAGTGAGCCTTTTTTTAGTCAAGGAAGATGGGAGGAAACTTTAAACTCTGTTTTTAGGACAGTGGACCTACAGCTCCCTGCGCACCAGGTGCTCTGTGTTCTTCATTACTTAGCTTAGGTGTTATGGGATCTGGGACAAATGCTAGGTCAGTGCCCTCGAAGGACTGAACAGAACAACTGCCAACAGTAAGATTTTGCACACTCTAATAAGAACGTTTCAACTCATTTTGGTCTCTGGTCTAATTAGTGTGAGGGTTGTTTTTGGCTAGGTTTTAAAGACACAGCTGGTATAGGCCATGATGAGATAAAAATTCATATAAAATTTTCAGAAAGAAGGGTAATAGCACTGATGCCAAAAAAACCTCTCAATAGCATTTCAAAGGATAGTTTCCTGGAAAGGTCAGAATCATTTAACATTTTCTTCTAAGTCAACTCAAAACACATGGATGGAGACTTTGTGTATAAATAGTCCAAGTTTATTTTTATGACTCTGGCAGCATTTTACATGATTCCTCTGCAATTAGGATCAGTTCGCTTGACTTCACTATTGCACCAAGAGAGCTAAGATCTAAGATCCAAGTTGGCCTGGTGTCAACAACTATAAGTAAGTATGCCTGAATTATCTTTAAATAGCCCCTGCATAAACAGCATAGCCACGAGGCTCTGATTTTCTAACAATGGGAAGCCAGAGCTGCTGGCTGTGAGTATTTGGGCCTTTACATGCAGTGTCATTACTAGGGGTTATTGTAGGGTAGGCCTGTGGAGCTCTGCTTTATCTTGCTTGACAAAAATTGAAATTATGACCTGGTATAATGGTGATGATAATAGTGATTGTGTAATACAGCTTCCCACTATTTGATCATGGAAAATAAAAAAAAATAAAAAATTTCAAATTTGTAAAATGCACTTCCTTAGTCAAAGCGAATTGATAACTGCTGTGTATTTACTGTACCTTTGATCATTAAAACAAAATATGTTAAAAACCAACAAACAATAGCCAAAGATATTTGAATAAAAATATGTCGTATAATCCATTTTACATTATATCAATGTTGAGAATTCCATATTACAGCAAATTGAACAGTACACACACAAAAGAAATAGGCTCTCCTTCAGTTCCTAAATTCCAGTTTAAGTCTTGGTCATTACAGGTTTCAGGAGTCAAAACAGATTATACGTGGAAATCTATAATAAAATCTTCAATACTTTTTCCCCTGTGTCATTCCACTTTATTACACATAACTTTATTTATGGACTTCAGTGTTGTGAATTCTTTATATTTCCAGATTTCTTGAGTTAATACTGGTGTCTGGTGAAAATTTCATGTGAATAGCCTCATTGGAAATATATTTACTGAAAGAAATGTTGACGCGTTCAATACTTATTTCCCGCACTGTACGCACCATTTTGCTAATTTTTGTAAATTGTAACTATTAAATCCAACTTCAAAACTCTTGTAGATACTTATAGTAAATGATACAGGCTAGACCCCAGGGGTGAGTGGAATTTATTTTCAGATGATTGCATTTTTCTCCTTTTGTTATGCAGGTGAATAGGTTAGTCCTATTTCATCCCTGCTGTTCACCAGGGACGGTGTATGTAAATGTATGCAAATGCAAGCGTAGGAGTATGTAAACACCTGAATAACCCTGAATGCTGAGATATTACAACTATGTTACACAGTGTTGTGTAATACAGTATTTGCAGATATATATAACATATAGAGTAAGTGAAGCTTGTAGTGTAGCTTTCGGTAACTGCATTAAAAGAAACTAACTATTCTTTAATCCAAGCACTGAAGGTGCTAGAACCCTATTGCTTTTGCTTGAGTTTTTCTTTTTTTTCTTATTTTTCTCCCCTAAAAGAAATTGTGTAAACCAAACCATAAGTCATAGAAATGTTCAATTTTGACAATAAATAGTACTCCCTCCTGCTACTCAGGCAAGTGAGATAGGTACTGATTTTATGGCACAATATTGTATATTGAGGCATATCTCGAAGTCTGAAGCCTAGAGACAACAATACACTATATAGTGAAAAATATGTGGACCATCAAGTCCACATGTGGGCCTTTACAATTGTCCAGAATGTTTTTGTTTACTGTAGAATTAAGATTTTATTTTTGTATTGAAACTAAAGGGCCTTGTGCACAAAGTAAGGTCCATAAACACATGGTTTGTCAAGGTTGGCATTGAAGAACTCGAGTGGCTTGAGCCCTGACCTCAACACCACTGAACACCTTGGGGATGAACTGGAATGCCGACTGTGCATGGGGCCTTCTCACTTGACATCAATGCCAGACCTTACTAATACTTTTGTTGCTGAATGGACACAAATCCCAGCAGAACACATTCCTGTTATAGCAGTGAAAGCGAAGGGGAGGGGGGAGGAGAAGGGGACCAGCTCTGTGTTAGTGACTATGGTTCTGAAATAGGCACACATAGGTGTGATGGTTAGGTGTCCCAATAGCTTTGGCCATATAATGTATATTTTTCTTCTGATTTTCTGGCTAATTCCAAACCAATTTGCAATTTGAACAATTAAGCTCTGCCCACTTAGATTTAGAGGTAATTTGCATAATATAAAAAAACCCTTCCTTTTCAAACTAGTCCTGTGATTTTTGACATATCTTCAGAAAATTGCTATCAAACTACTCAGCATGAGTGTGAACCTCAATAATGATAACATATGTTGAGATTTATAAACATTATGACCACCACATGCCGCATCATGTTGACTCTTTCAGCAGGGAAGCCTACACCCTCAGATTTCAGGTAAGCATTTCACTATCCTCCATTTACTTTTTTGGGAAGGCCCTAGGCAGTTCCCTCCTTCCACTTAATAATCTTGCAGAGCACATACCTGAAATGTTGGGGCTAGCAACGGGGCATATTACAGCTGAGAATATTGCTGATTGGATTACATCAGTTAATAATACATTTGCTGGAATACAAACCCCATGCTGGGCCACTGGGTTTTGGGTTCAAGGCCTTGTCAATTTCAGACTGGAACAAAGTCACATTTGCATTTATCTAATTATATATACCTGAGCATTTGAAGATTAAGGGTCTTGCTCAAGGGCCCAGCAATGGCAGCTTGTCTGTGCTAATACTTGAACTGATGACCTTCTGACTGTAAGTCCAAATTTTTAACCACTGAGCTAAAAAGAAGGGCAGACGTTTCCAACCAATTTTGGATTTGAGATATATGAACTGGTTCCTGAAGAACCTACTATTTCTTCTCATACCAATGGCCTTTCAAGCCATATAGTCACAGGATGGTTCACATCTGTGGACCTGTGCAATGCTTACTTTACTATTAACATTGCTTCACAGCGCATATTTTGCTTAGGTTTTCCTTTAAGGTCTAGGCATTCCAATTCAAAAATGTAACTTTCAGATGGTGCGGACTGACTTATGTTGTCACCTCTGATGGCCATTCGTATGAAGATACTGCTGTACCTGGTCAACTGCCTCCTCTGAGCTCTCACCAAGGAGCAGGCCATCCAGAACAGAACAGTTCCTACAGTAGGATCTTTCTTCAGGAATTGGTGAACAGTGGAAAGTCGTCTTCTATCCTGAAGGTGTATGTGGCAGCTATTGCAGTGCACCACAACACATTTGGGGTCCCCAGTGGCATTAGTAGCTCGGTGCTTAAGATTTTGGCATACTAATTGTAAGGTTGTGAGTTCAAATCCCAGCAGTGCCAAGTTGCTTGGGTCCCTAAGCAAGATTCTTAACCCTTAACCGCTCAGTTGTAGAAATGAGATAAAAATTTGTTAATTTCTTCTGGATAAGGCTGTCTGCCAAATGGCATAAATGTAAATGTCTCAGCAGCTTACAGACTTTAATAAATGGGGGAGGTGCTTCCTCCATCTGCCTCCATCCCCTAGGATAGCGGTGTGGGTACTCCCTCGTGTTGTCTCGAAAAAACTCCTTATTATTACTACCTATGTGTGAAGTCTTTCAAAATTGCCTTCCTGCTAACAATCCCCTCATCTAATTTTTGGAATCAATATATTGACCTGGAATCTTCAACAAGGATGAGTCTGCAGAATTGTCTTGCTGCGGGGAGTGCATGTCTTGAGACTGGGCAGAAGTCATTTTATCTTCAGACCAGTTGTGTATTTATAACACAACTGGATAAAACACAGCGTTCTCATTTATCTAAGCAGAGGTTAGCACACTGGGTGGTGGATGCCATCAATTTTTCCAATTGACGGGCTGGATGCCTGGTGCGTACTCCCTCATTGGCATTATTTTGAGGTGTACCCCTCCAGGAATTCTGTTCTGCTGCTGCTGGGGCAACACCATGCGTCTTCTATTTTACAAGGTTAACAATGATTTTACACAGATTTTACAAGGTTAACATTGCCCTCCATGGGTGGAAGCGTGGCAGTCATCTCTGAGCACCATTTAGGGCAGATCTATGGAGAGTTCTGTTCTTCATTAAATAGTAAGCAGCTTATATCCAGGTGTTATACACTGCCCCTATGGTGTACAGTAATACTAGTTACATACAATGTATGTAACTGAACCTCATATAAATTGCCATTCAGAACCTATGCCAGTACCAGTGAGAAGGTGCTATAGAATGATTGTTGTAGCACAAGAGTATTTGGGATATGTAATATAATGCCATTCTTTTAATATTTATGATGTATGCAGACATGCTAAAGAAGCATTATTCAGGTGTTATACATGCTGGTCATACAGGGTTCATAAAATATACACTTACAGAACATACCTATCATTACTCATTGTTCTTTTTCAATGTTTTGTTAATATTCATTCCAATTGTCCACGGCACCAGGATAGATCTATGTTCAGAGTGAAACAAATAGAACACATTAACCAATCCAGAATGTGGTGTCAAATGTCACTGACTGTCACGAATACTATATTTTATGTCTAGTTATTGTTCTAACTAGAATGTCAGGATCTATACAGTTTGTACTAACAACATAGATAGTGTATACTGTATATGGGCTTATCTCTGTGGTGGAGATGAAAGGGGAACCTTTAGGCCTTCTAAGATTTCATATCTGCAATTTTTGTAATGAAACATTATTCATTATGGATGAATATAAATGAATAAAATGAATTACATTGATTCATTTTACGTTACATTTATTCATTTAGCAGACGCTTTTATCCAGAGTGACTTATAAATGAGAAAATACAAGTAGTGCTACAATACATGACTATTAAATGAGTTCTAGAGAAGCAAAGTGCGCAGTGTAGAGGTGTAAGGGCAGAATTTTTTTTTTAGTGTGTGGTTGGGCAGGGGGAAGTTATGGGTTAGTTAAGTGTTCACAGAAGAGGTTGGTCTTTAGCTGTTTTTTGAAGAGAGTGACAGATTCTGCTGTCCGGATTGAGGTTGGAAGTTCATTCCACTGAGGGACAGTCAATTTGAAGGTTCTGGAAAGGGACCTCATGCCTCACTGATTAAGCACTACCAGGTGTCAGTTGTTAACTGATTGCAGGTTGCATGAGGTAGGAGGGAGCTGTTTCAGACAAGGACTTGTACGTGAGCATCAAGGCCTTGAATTTGATGCGGGAGGCTACAGTAAGCCAGTGGAGGGAGACGAAGAGGGGTGTGACATGAGTACTTTTGGGCTGGTTGAAAATAAGGTGTGCTGCTGCATTCTGAATCATCTGAAGGAGTTTGATGGACTGATGAATCATCTCTAATTATTATATTAAACATTCATTTATTTATATTATTCATGTTATATATTTCTTTTCTTTTTCTTTTTTTTTTACATTAAAAGGTTAACATCTTTAAATGCTAAAAAGAAACTTAGCCCGTCAGGATTTTTTTTCTCCATGGTGTCTGAGTAGATCTATTCAAGCTAGCTTATCCATTGGTTAGGACTTCAGGAGACAGCCAGAAGGCTGTAGGCATCTAATTAACCACCAAAATAATTAGGAAGTGACAGTGGAACCAACCAAAGATGTGCTAATCATCTTATCAGTGTTAAAATCGTAAGCTGTGACACTCAACAAGTATATAAACAGGCTAGCTAGTCATATTATTGTGTGGTAATTAAATCCATCGAGAACTGCAAGTAGTGATGGAGGACAGCCGTAGTTGGTTGTGGATTGATGCAGATTAATAAATAATGGAGATAATGGATATGACTGGTTAGCTGGTCAGCAGTCAGCATTTTTGAGTTATACTACTTTTTCACATCGTACACAACAGTACGGGATTTGTTAAAGGTTATTACAGCTTGGAACTAATGAAAATTTTGTAGTTTTGGTTCATCAATGACTAATAATAATAATAATAATAATAATAACCTCAGGTTGTTTTCAGTGTATTTAGGCTACTGTGATACAAATCTGTGTCCAAGTGGAATTTTTTACCTATGATCTATGACTGCTGAAATACATTTAGATAAAAGCCCATCTTTCAAACGCTAGCATTTGTGATCCATCCTTGTTTAACACATCTCTTAAGAAGTGGTACTAAAAGTTCTGTTGCTCAGGAACTTGTGAATCCGGTGCACATATTGAGCTCTTCAGTCAGCAAATTCACGGCAGCAGCTTCCATCTGCATATTCAGCACTTTTGCTTTTTAATAGCTTGCATACTTAGAACAGAGGCTGGAACTGACAAATGTATTTGAGTATGGCTTGGGAATCAAAATCACATCTCTTTGTGATCAAGGAGTAGACAATAAAAGGTAGTTTTCATTTTTGATACAGGGATTGAATATTAAACTCATGGTGAAGAGTACTCATGTACAGTAGATTCTTAAAAACAAAAAAATGTTTATTTTTAGTTAGTTACATTTGCCCAGATTTCTCTGGCTACATTAGAGTTTCTTTAGTTTATTCAGTCAACCACTGGGTCACACACTCACATCTCTGTTTAGTCTAGATGGGGTCATGATGGTGCACTTGATTCGGTTGTTTCAGCAATCAAGCACTGCTGGGTTGACAATGGCTGAGACAAATGAATCTATGAATGACACTAATGATTAAGAGGATGCAGACTGCAGATGGAAAAAGCATTTACCTTTCAAAAACATGAACTTTAGAAAACATTTTGCAGTAAAGTGTGGTTGGCTCTATAATGGCCAAGCTGCCAAACCAAGAAGATCATAAATTCTAGGCTACATGAGTTTCAACTGCCATGAAATCATCAAGTTTGGATGCAAAATCAGGTTTATATAGTGGTACACAGCCAAAAAACAAAACAAAAGAAAAAACAAAAACAAAACTGAAAGACTGGGCAATCATTAAAATGAGAATATGGGCAAAGAATCAAGCAATGTGCAAACAGAAGTGAACAAGGCAATATAAAACTCACTGTTTCCCATGTTGTTGATTCTTTCATTGGGTGAGAGTGAACAAGAAACTATGGAATAAAATAAAGTGGGACTTCCCGGATTTTTGGAAAAGCACAACTACTACCTAGTGGGAAATTTCTTGCCAACAGTTACTCTATATAATTAGAGAAACAGAAGAAAGAGAAAATGACTACAAACAACAGCATGTGTATGAATAATAAAGTGTATACAATACTTTTTTCATTACCTTATACAAGTATTATAATACTAACAGTAATATAATAAGTACATAAAGATAAGAAAAAAGTACAATGAAAAACAAAAAAGTATAAAACACTATACAATGAATATAGTGTTATTATATTTACATGTCTGAGTCCAAAAATGACACGTAAGCATGACAAGTGAACCTCCAAGTTACAATATGCCTATTGCAGCTTCAGTTTTCTTAGTGACTGTGCTGAAGTGCAGGACAGTGCAAAAATTCAGAAGTGTCCACAGTGCAGCCATTAGCCTTACCCAGACTCAGTCCTCCAGCTCACTCTGACAGAAAGAAGAGATGTTGTAGAGTCTAATAGCAATTGGGAGGAATGACTTCCTGTGTTGTTCTGTAGAGCATCTTGGTCTCAGCCTTCCACTAAAGGTGCTCCTGTACTGTTCCAATGTGCTGTGTAATGGGTGAGAGTCATTGTTCATTATGTCTAGTAGTTATTGCAGCATCCCTCTCTCTGACACCTTTTCCAAGTACCACCCCTATAAGTCCTCCAAGGCAGGGGTTCTCAGTCTTTCTGCAGTTGTAAAATAAAATCTGCTGACCCCTCAAGACAGATTTATTTTAAAAACCACAATCTAACATTTCAAATATTGTACACATTTAAATGTGTGCAATAATATTTTGGCTATTTATTCAGGCCATAGAGCTTTGTCTTCCTTAAATTTCCTCTGAGGGGAAACATTTGTGTTTAAATTTGTTTTTATTAAACTTTGTTTTATTAATGTTAACTTGTCGTTAAGGGCGCACGGTGGCTTAGTGGTTAGCACATCCTGGCCTCACACCGCCAGGGTCGGGGTTCGATTCCCGCGGCTCTGTGTGTGCACGCGGAGTTTACCTGTGCTGCGGGGGTTCTCTCCGGGTACTCCGGTTTCCTCCCCCAGTCCAAAGACATGCATGGTAGGCTGATTGGCCTGTCTAAAGTGTCCTTAGTGTATGAATGGGTGTGTGAATGTGTGTGTGATTGTGTGCCCTGCGATGGACTAGCACCCTGTCCCGGGTGTACCCCGCCTTGTGCCTGGTGCCCCCTGGGATAGGTTCCAGGTTCCCTGTGACCCTGAAAAGGAGTAAGTGGTTGAAGATGGATGGATGGAAATTGTCATTGAGTTAACATTATTCATGGGCCTGGCAGTGAGTTATTGAGGTCAAACAGGTTAATGCCGCAATAAAAGCATAATAAATGTAACTTTTGATGAAGGTGGTTTGTGATTTGAACCACTATAACAAAACTTTTTTTTATTTTATTTTAAATTACAGATCCCCTGCTTCTGGGACTTCCCAGACCCCACTTTTAAAGTCATGGCTGTAAAGAACTGGAGTACATCCAGATACATTAATAAAAGCTATAGCAAATTTTACAACCATATCCCTGAAAACATTATTAATAAATGCTTGGAACATGGAGTGGGCACTGATCAAATACAGCACGACCTACAATTTATGTCCAGATATTAAAGTCTTCATTACATTCTCTAAACTGAATTAGAATATAGGCACTTCAGAGGTAGACGTTAGTAAATATATGAGCTGACGATGGCAAATATTAATAATATTTAACTATAATTTGGTTCACCTATAGTGAATGCCTAGAGAATATATCCTTTTTTTGAACAGTGAAGAAACCAGTGAGTGCTGGTTTCATGGAGGGTCTTATACAGCCCTGTTTAATGGCTTGTTAATAAGATTTGTATTCTTCCATGGTCTTGTTTTCTGCAGGTGATAAGAGATAAATATGTGTTAAACGTGCATTTGAGTGTTGATGATCATTTTTAGTCATATTTAAATACATTTACATCATTTTCACCTGGGAGAAATAAAGCGTGTTTATTATTTATAAATAATATAATATATTTATTTATTTATTTATTGGGGGAGGGGCTAATAAATGTAATTATATATTTATAATTAATTATTTACTTAAAAATAATTTACAAAACAACATTTATCCTTTAAGGATAAATGGTACTAGAACCAAGGCACTATCAATATATATATATATATATATATATATATATATCCATCCATCCATCCATCTTCTACCACTTACACCTTCTTCAGGGTCACGGGGGAACCTGGAGCCAATCCCAGGGAGCATCGGGCACAAGGTGGGGTACACCCTGGAGAGTACCCGGAGGAAACCCCCGCAGCACGGGGAGAACATGCAAACTCTGCACACACAGGGCCATGGTGGGAATCGAACCCCCGATCCTGGAGGTGTGAGGCAAACGTGCAAACCTCTAAGCCACTGTGCGCCCTTATATATATATATATATATATAGTGGTGGGAGGACGAGGACGAGGACACCGTACACAGGACAACCACATCATTCCACAAATGTGTAAAAAGGTACTCTTATCTGATGAGATTAAAATTGGCCTTGGCACAAATTGCCCTTGGCACATAGGATAACATTGCCCTGAAAACCATCCCTAAGGTGAAGTACAATGGTGGTAGCATCATGATGTGGG
The DNA here is from genome assembly GCF_023375685.1 of Ictalurus furcatus. NCBI lineage: Eukaryota > Metazoa > Chordata > Actinopteri > Siluriformes > Ictaluridae > Ictalurus > Ictalurus furcatus. The sequence continues at coordinate 4,049,257 of NC_071262.1, forward strand.
GAAACCCAGATCTCAATCTGATTGCGAATCTGTGGCAAGAATCGAAAATTGCTGTTCACTAAGACTTTCCATCCAATCTGACAGATCTTGAGGAACTGGCCAAAAAAAAAATCTGTATTATGATGTGCAAAACTGATAGAGATACATCCCAGAAGCCTTGCAGCTGTAATTACAGCCAAAGTTGTTTCTATGATTCTACCAAGTATTGATCCAGGAGAGTGAATCCTTATGCACTCTACTCAGCCATGTGCAACCGACACATGGCTGCTTTTTTGTTTAATTAACCATCCTGTCACAAAATAAATATTTAGCACCGTTAAATGTTAGACATTGTATAAATCAAATGGTAAAAATTAAGGACATTTCAATTCCAGGTTGTATCATTACAAAACGTTTACTTATTCAAGGCATTGTAAGATAAAGATGGTTCTTTTAAAGTAAATTGTAAAATTTTATTAGTAAAATAAAAGGGGATGACTTAGAACAATTGTGTTTCTAAAAAAAAAAAAAGTCATCACTAGTGGTTGAGAATTTTGTTATTTTTCATTACAAAATCCAACTTTGAGTCTTCACTAGTGCCTAAGCAGTGGCCTGACTACATGGTCTAACCCATTTGTACCAGGCCTGCAATATATCTCGCAAAAATATATGTGTACCAATATGTACAGTACCAAGCACTGCTCAATCACTGTCATCTCACCTGGTGAGATTGATGACACTTGAATAAACGCTAGTATCATCACAGGAATACTGCAGTGTTCGCAATGATCACAACACCATATCAGTCAAACCTGCAATCGTTCTGTATCAAATGAAAATAATCAGATTCACTTGCGATCCATAAAACAGTATTTTCATAAGATGTTTTTATCAGACGTCATTCACTACAGAATTTGCCCACCATATTGTCATGTGAATAAAATTTGAATTTAGATGACCTGATGATTGACTGGTTGAATTTCATCATCTACTGTAATCCACCTTTCACAGAAAACACCTGTGAAGATATCAGTATCCTCCAGAAAAATCTTAGCACAAGCATGTGATGCAAAGCAATTTCCCATGCAGTAAATAGCAGTCTGGTTTGAGCTCACACTAATCCAAAGGCTTGCTTTACTGCAGCAATATTGGGCGGCCAACAGCAGTGATTATAAATGTTCTCATGTAATAGAGCTGCCAGTGCTGCTTCAGCACAGCACACACATCACTATTGTTCTCATAGGCAGCCATGGGAGATTCATCGTTATATGGAATCATAGCAAACGCAGGGACACATTAGCAAGGGACATTTAATCAACTCCAGTGACATCCTGATATTTATTCCTGTAGCTAACATATAGCCAACCGTTTTTCCCCAATAAGTGTTCTCAAAAGGAATTTTTCATTTGTGTTTAAAATGTATTTAAAGTTGTGTGATCAGAGGTGAAGGACAAAGCAAGTAAGCAGTAGTTGGGATGAAACTGTTCTTAAAGGGACATTGTAGAAAACCAGAACAACCCATGTAAACAAACCAAAACATTTTCTTTAGATTCTATAAGCAACTCAGAGTCACAATACTGTCTGAACAGTGGCCTTGGAATATGTGGGCGTTTCATAGGTGTAGTGTGTTTGCAAGGCAGAGACATGCACTTGCTGTGTAATCGCTTGATGACAAGAGAGAGAGAAAAGAGATGGGGAGAGAAGGATGTGAAAAAGATAGAGATGTGCTTCAAGACATGAGTGGGTGTTTTCGATGAGACAGTCTAAACACATTTTTGCCCTTAATTTCTCATCCTGAGGCTGCACATAAAGAATGCACATGCACTTGCTGACAGTAGCTCACATCTCGCTTGCCAAAGATTTAACTGTCCTCTGAAGGAACTAAATAATATACATTGTAATATTATGCATTGAAGAGCTCAATAAAATACAGGTGTAGATTCCAGATCATAGTTAATAAATTATTTTGATAGGACCATTTCCATATTTACTTTATGACATCACATTGTTGCTACAAGAAACCCAATATAATGTTAAATACTCTGCAGTTAATCAGTGATTAAACATTCAGTCCACAGTGCCCTCATACAGGTGCCAAAATTTGATATGCACAGGTGCTGCTGTCATTAATTGTCTTTAGTTGGTCACTGTGAGGGCCAGAGAAACAGCTGCACTGCTTTCTGATCCTTGACTCACAGTGTCTTTGGTTCCTACTGAAATCTCCAGCACTCTCATCATAAATATGCATGATTTTTGTCTAAATTCCATTCAGGCATAAGGCCAGCTGGCCAAGAATTTACAAACAGTGCTTGAAGCTTACACAGTCACTAATTCATAAGTTAATTAGTTGGCATGTAAACTGATAACCCAACTACCACAATGTCAGGGAATCAGGACAATCAGTTACTGAAACATAGGAGCAACTACACAAAAGGTAACATTTTAACATTTTTTAAACATGAAAACTTCTTCAGTCTTAATATTTTCCATCAATGTATTCCACCCAATGTATTCCATCTATAAGGCCAGGATCCGATGCTACTCTGGAAGCTACAACTGAAAAAACAAACAAACAAACAAACAAACAAAACAGTGGTATAATTGGGGACATATGCATATATATGCCGTATGCTTAATTTTCCCCCAAGGAAATTTGCCTATAATGACTTAGGAATCAATATTAGTGTATACCTTCAGTATACTCGCTTGTTTTTCTGCTTCACAAGTCCCTAATCTACTTTTGTTTTAGCTTTCCCTTTAACTGTATCACGTTTTGGGGGCACACTTTCTGTGTGAAGTGTCTGGGAGTGAAGCATGCCAGGGCAGCCCTCGAGAAGGCTGACCGAGCACTTTACAATCAGGCAGCTCCGCCCGCGGCTCGCTCTCTTCTTGGCCAGCTAACCGGCTCAACTCAGCTAGCACAGCTATTTAGCTATGCCAAAAGTGGAGGAGGCGCTTGTGAGCTACCTCTCTCCATCAATGGCAGGTAATTTAGTGGGGCCAGCTTTGCCATCCAAGCCATATATGGCCACTTCGGCATTGGTGGGCAAAGCCTATGTGGCAGCTGGTCTCTCTTGTGAGTCACTGCACACAGTGGCAGTGTTGCAGGCCTACCAAGCATACCTGCTGAGTGAGCTCGACAACAGGGAGGGAACTGGGACAGTGGCAGAGCTTTGCCGCACCACAGATTTGTCGCTCCGGGTAACCAAGCAAACAACCCGTCAGCAGCAGCCAACGTCATACCACTGAGTCTATTGCACATGAGACCGTTTCAGTGGTGGCTGAAAGGTTTTAGTCCAAGGACAAAACCTCTGAGAGTAATCAGTGTCACGTGGCAATGCCTACGTGCTCTGAAAATTTGGAGGTGTCTGCAGTTTCTAGCCTTGGGTCACACTCTCATGGCATTTCCCTATCGCAAGATGGTAATGACAGATGCCTACCTCATAGACTAGGGAGCAGTCTTAGATGGCTGTTCAGCTCACAGTCTCTGGAGCAGCCCTCATCTTGAGTGGCATATAAATCGCCTAGAAAAGCAGGCCATATTTCTAACACTGAAATTCTTTCTTCCTCAGTTGAGAGGTCACCATGTGTTAGTTGTGACAGATAACACAGTAGTGGTCTCATATATTAACCACCAGGGAGGGTTACATTCACGCCCCCTGTTCAGGCAGGCGCAACTAATTCTTCTCTGGGAGGAGGGAAAGTTTTTGTCAGTGAGTGCAATGTACATTCTGGGCAACTGGAATGTGGGGAAAGACATCCTGTCGAGGCAGGGGCTGAGGCCTGGGGATTGGAGGATCCATCCACAAGTGGTGGAATCCATATGGTGGAGGTTTGGTCAAGTCAGAAGTGGATATGTTCACCTCAGAGGAGACAATACACTGCCCTCTGTGGTTCACCCTCACTCCTTCTGCAGCATTGGGGCTGGATGCCATGGTGCACACGTGCCCAAGGTCACGTCTGTATGCTTTTCCCCAATCATTCTGCTCCCACAAGTTCTAGCGAGAGTTCACCAAGACCGCCTAAGTCTGCTGCTAGTAGCACCTTATTGGTTAGCTTGAATATGGTTCTCGGAGATAATATCCTTATTAGACGACACTCTTTGGGAGATTCCTGTTTGCAGGGATCTACTGTCTCAAGCCAGAGGGTAGATTTATCACCCTCTGCCGGAACTATGGAAACTGTGGGTCTGGTCCCTGAGGGTCACCAGCTTATAGATTCTGGTCTCTCAACTGAAGTTGTAGAGGCCATGTTGAATGCTAGAGCCCCATCCATGTGAAAATTGTATGCGCTCAAGTGGCGACTTTTTGTCTTGTGGTGTGAGGAATGTCAGCTAGACCCAGTGAACTGCGCAATAGCTACAGTCCTGGAGTTCTTACAAGGATGTTTCTTAGAGGGTTGTCTCCTTCTACAATCAGGGTCTACATGGCCGTCATTTTGGCCAGTCACACCCCTATTGATGGAGCCTCTATGGGGCAACATCCTCTAACATCAAGGTGTATATGTGATGTCAGGCAGCTGAGGCCCATTTGCAGACCACACATACCTTCCTGGGACATTTCTGTGGTCCTGGAAGGCCTGTCAGGTGCCCCAGAGAAGCTTCTGACTCTAAAGGTAGCTCTTCTGCTGGCCCTGACATCTCTCAAGGGAGTAGGAGATCTACAAGCTCTCTCTGTTGCCCCTTCCTGCCTTGACTTTGCCCCTGGATTAGCCAAGGCTAATATCCTATATCCTAGGATGGATTATATTCCTAAAGTGTCTATGTCTGCTGCCCAGCCAGTAGTGTTGCAGACTTTCTGCATCCACTGTGTCCAGTAAGGGCGCTCTGTACTACGTCCACTGCTCTGGCCAGTGGTGTAAGTCGGAGCAGCTGCTGGTCTGCTTTGGTGGTGACAGTAGAGGTAATGCTGTGTCGAAGTAGCGCATCTCTAATTGGACAGTGAATGCAATCGCTAGTCTTGCTGCACCTCTGGGCATAAGGGCTCATTCCACTAGGGGGGTTGCCTCCTCAAAGGCTTTATCCAAATGGGTACCCTTACAGAATGTGTGCACTGCGGCGGGGTGGTCTATGCCGCCCACATACATTCGATATTACAGTCTGGCCATGCATTCCACCAAAGGTCCGAGTATCTTGCAGTGACCCTTGTGCTTGGATCTTGTGAACAGGCCATACCCTCAGTATGACAGAGCGGGTATTCTCGTTCCCACAGCATGAAGCTCACGCAACGTTGAGTTCCCTTTGAAAGTTAATGTCTGGGTTATGCATGTAACCCTGTTCCCTAAGAAGGGAATGTGAGGTTGTGTAGCTTTGTCCTACTGGGGCATGCCTGTGAATTGCGTCTTCGCCTCAGATAATAGAGGCTGATGGCATGTTTCACAGGTGCCGTTTCATATCATGCGACGCGCTTAATTGCCATGTCACCTGATCACGGCAGTCCTATAAATAAGCATGATTTTACACAGGCTTCAGATGCTGGTCATGTGCGATAGTGCTTCCCATAGCGTGAAGCTCATGCAATGTCTCATTCCCTTCTCAGGGAATAGGGTTACATGCGTAACCCAGACAACTCTTTGTTGTAATTGGTGCATTTTTATTGGAATTTTACCCTTTCCCAGGCCTGACAACTGCAGTCAACCGCCATCATTACTGTCATGGACAGTAAGCAGCCAGGTAAAATTAATAACAGTGTTTGGAGTGGGCTGGAAAAGTACTCAGTGCACACTGGTATGTAATACAGGGAATGATTCTACTCTCTTCTGTCCCCGTTCGAGAGAGATTGACACCGAACTCACTGATTCACTCTTTCTCTTGCGCTGCTTTAATCATGATTAAAGCTTTTTTTTTTTTTTAGGATTACACCAATGCAACTTACAAGAAATCTGGATGTAGGTGTAGACTTAGATCCCAAATGCACAAGCCAGAGGTGACAATAGAAGCAAGATGTGTTAAAGAAAAATAATAATTACATCATGAATCACTGAGCAAAAACTGAACCTAACAACAAATTTAGAACCTGCTTTATCAAATGCCCAGGATGACCCGTCTGCTTTACAGAACTTACTACAAACCTTAATGAAATAACTTAATGAATCGGTTATATATTACTGGAATTTATTTTGTATTTCCGACTCATACTTTATTTGAGATGATATTCGATAAAACGAATGAACAGCTAGAGCAACTAAACTAGATTGCATGTCAGATGCAGTGCTTGGCTTTTGACAGGAACATTATTAAGCTGTATGGACTATAGAGGAGAAAACGTCTCATTCTTTATTAACAAAACACACAGTGGGGACATAATACTAGACAGCTTGACTTTTCCTTGCACCTGATTTCATTGAATTGGCTGTGTTTGTCAAGGGGAGAGAAATATATGGTAAATGGAATCTTATTGACTAGGTCTTTGGTGTTGCAACTTAGAAAAAAGGGAATAAGAGCTAAAAACTGCAAACCTGCTCTTACTGTTTGAGTAATGAACATAAGCCATGCAAAGCTCCCTTGACCACAGGCATGTAATTGTAAACTTATTGGAACTTGGCTAAGAAGGCAATCGTATCTAAGGCCACCAGATATGGCTCAAGTGATCAAATTTTTTTTCCACATCAGCCCCCGTTAGCATTCATATGCATTAACAGGCTTGAATACAGCGCTTTCAATGTAGCACTGACTGGTGCACTTCCAGTTCTAATATTGCCTCTACCTTTAGGTGACTATCACAACTAACATGGACACAGCTAAGAATGCCTATTAGTTAAAGTCAGGTCCAATCTCTTTCCATGTTTAGCAAAGATGGCAGAACGGTTGTTGTTTTCTTGTTTTCTGCTCTGTAATGAGCTCCATTTTGCTCAGCGGACCATGTGAAAATTCAGTTTTATATTTAGCAGCCGCAACACCCCCCTCACCCATGCACAGCAGGCGTGCAATGATGAATACAATGCTCAGGCTCTCCCTGCATTCTCCATTTAGCCTTAAAGTAACAAGTAGAGGGATGTGATGGTGGAAAAAGAAAGGTTACCATTTCTTTTGTGTAAATTATTCATATGCCAGAAGGTGTGCACACACACACACACACACACACACGTGCACACACACACACACAGTCTTTGCCTAGAATGTGGACTAATCTTGCCTAAGGGAGTTTCTTCTGAGTTTCTTCTAAAATCTTCTGAATATTCTTCAATACGCTCTACTTTTTATTAATACTGTTTGAAAAGAAGCAAAAATTGTTCCCATTATGACATTCCTAAGTTGGTGTGTGCATAAAAAGTATGAGAAAAGTGCCTTGGCTATTGAATGAGTAGCTAAATGGCACAATTGTAGAATTTCGTATAACATCGGAGGGTAAAAGGATTATGTGTATTCTATACTTTACTAATGCATATTTTTTAAAAGTTGTATGTAGCTAAATGTAGCCAAAAATGAATGTTCGACACTTGATAGAGTTTGGGAAGGGTGGGGGGTGGGGGGATTGAATGCTAATGCAAGATTAAGGTTAGCTTATTGAGTAAATCAGGGCAAAACAAATGAATACTTAGTTTAGTAACATCACAACCAAAAAGCAAGAGCTATACTTTGGTAAGATGAAGTGAGAGTCCAGGTTATTTAAAGGAGTGAGTGTAATCGTGAATGAGTGTACATGGTTAGAAATTTGGAGATTGTGAACAAGGATATGCTTTTTGTAAACTGTCATTGGTCATGTGATGAAGTTTGTACTTCCTTGCCTTGTTGTAGATCATGGTTTCAGTGGAGGCAGGTGCTGACATAGATGTGACACAGATGTACAGTAAAAGCTTTTGGTAAACCGCAAAACTATTAAACTAATAAAATCAGTTTTCCTTGACCAAATAATAAAGTACTGTCACTGGTGCTGCAGTATTAAAAAAAAAATAAAATAAAAATGACTATCATCCTCGTTGAAAACTGGGAAATTGTAAGCAAATGCTGTGATATACTGAAAGCCATGATCTTAGTATAGAAATACAGTTGAACCAATGAAAAGTTGAGATATGGAAATGTTTTAAGCCCATGAATATGCTTTGCAGAAAAAAAAAAAAAAAATCCTCAGTTACTATTCTGAAGGAGTGTGTTGTTTTGTTCCTTTGTGTTTGGCTCTTCACGATGTGCTGTCCTTCACCTGCGCACTAGAGGTCAGAATCTCGAGAGTACTCTGTTTGCTTGATTTTGCTTCTTAGTTCATTCAAATGCACAGCTCCACTCAGACTTATATCCTCAGCACACAGTTGAGTCTGGAACTTAAAAAAAAAAAAAAGACACCACCTGACACTGTAGACCTACCAATCGTGGATGAGCTATAGTTTTATGTACACTGGAAATTACTGGAAGAATATGGACAACACCTTCAAAGGATGTCCACTGCCAGTTATGAGGTAGAACTGTTCATCCGGATAACAAATGCCAAATCTCAGCCGTTATCAAAGCTGCCGTTACAGAACCCGTATCTACCGGACTTTGATCAACACTAACAAAGAAATATGACAGCTTCACAGGTAAATGACAGAGTTATATGATGCAGTGTGAAATCTATTTTAGCACCCAATACCTATAACCATGATGAACAGATATCTCACTGCTAGCCAGAACAGCTTCCAAATGGGCTACAGAAACAGTCCATCCTGAGGCAAGTGCTCTTGGCAGAGCTTCAAGCAAGTGTTTCATGAAATTATTAACCACCCTTCCTCAGGACTGGACACAGGTCAGTAGCTGCTGATTTAGGATGGAACAAACCAGAGCTGAAGGACGTGTGCTACTATGATGTTGTAGGCTTAAGTAGCCCATACGCATTACCATCTCGCACTATCCATCTCTTCATCCATGTTGATATCTTTGTATGAGCCAGGTCATTCACATCCAAGCTCACTGCTCTGTCACCATGCAATGAAGGGAGTTCCAGTGTGGCTGTTGTCAGTGGAAAAAATGACAGGAGAAAAGAGGGTATTTGCCTCTACTGTAGATGAAGTAGTCATCTCAGCTGTTTTGAGATATTGGCCATGAAAATTGTGACACTCCAGCTAGCAAAAGTCTAAAGTGAAGAAATGCACATTTACACCTCAACAAGAATACTTCAAATGAATCAAAATTCGGAGATAACTGGGTAACAAATTTTTATCACAACTCGAACATGGATGGAACCTCATTTTCTATAAGATCAAATATTGTTTGGTTTTTTAAAGAAGATCCTGTCGGTTTGCTTCTTGTTAAGGAATTTGGTAATCGAATTAAGTATCTAATGAATAGTGATAAGAGAAATATATTCGGTGCATATTAAGACCTAACAATACTCACGTATGTGTTTCAGTACTCACATATACATGCAGGCCCCGGGACTGCAATTACAACATGCAGATTTGCACTCGGGACTAGTTCAACAAACAGACTTCATATTAAACCATAATGAACTTTCCTTTACTTTTACACTATCCGTTGTTACCCAGATGATGACGGGTTCCCTTCTGAGTCTGGTTCCTCTCAAGGTTTCTTAATCTAACATCTTAGGGAGTTGTTCCTTGCCACCATCGCCACCGGCTCGCTCAGTTGGGATAAATTCACACAGTTAAAATCTGTATACCGTGTTTATATGTTTCTGTAAAGCTGCTTTGAGACAATGTCCATTGTTAAAAGCGCTACACAAATGAACATGTGTTTCTGAAGAAAAATAAAGAGCTGAAATCAAATTCACTTTGTAAAATCTTAAGTTGATTCCAAACAAATTTACCTTGGAATTTCATTGTAAAGCATGGTTAATAACAATGTAAAAATACATTATAACATAAAAGTCTGATAGCTGACATTCAGACCATGGTTACACTAGAAGAGTCAACTGGAAGTTTATTAAGCACATTGCATGTTCCTTAGCTAATCCCAGTAATATTTCATCCTAATGTTTTCTTATGTTAGCCACAATATTTTAGTTCTAATATGCTAGAATGTTTATACATTGTAAAGCAAGCAAGTACAGTAGATTGCACTTTACACTTTCTTTATTACTCTCAGTGAAGTGTATATATAGAAAATTTACAGCTAACTGTACATCTATTTACTTTCCCTTTTGTCTTGCAATACTGAGGGTGTCAGTCCGTACTACAAAAAATAAAAACCTTCAACTGAGAAATAAGCAGAATACCGAAAGTCTGCTAGGTTAAGTAAGGTTATTATTCCAGCGGGGAGGAAACTCTGTTGACATATGGCCTGAACTTGAGTGATCTTACTTGAGTGCAAACAACCTGTAATCTTATAGCCTCCATCAGCAGTTCATCTACCAGGTAGTATTTTTTTTTCAAGAGCTGTCTAGTTCTCATGTGAACATAAATGTACAAATATTCTTTTCATTTAGAATTGGTTGAATTGGTTTGCCTGATGATGTAATTAACCCCACTCCCAGCATTTTAACAATGATTTTGAGTCCACAAAGTTTATATACCATCTTTGCTCGGGCTTCCAAAGAAACTCTGGACCATTAATCTACATTCCGCAACCTTTCTAGTTCTTAGAAAGTGTTCTTCAGTGTTCTTCTCAGTTCTTCAGTTGTGTCCAACTTACAGTCCCCTCTGAAAGTATTGAAACAACAAGGCCAATTCTACTGTTTTCACTATTCATTAAAGACATTATGGTTTGAGATTAAAATAATACGAATATGAGACGACAGATCAGAATTTCAGCTTTCATTTCCTCATGTTTACATCTAGATGTGATTAGAACACTGCACCTTTTGTTTAAACCCACCCATTTTTTCAAGTGATCAAAAATACTGGAACATGCTCCTGATCAGTGTTTCTTGCTGCCCAGGCGTGCCCTGTTAAATTGATTGTTTAAAGAATTAATAGCTGAATAGCTACTCTTGGTTTGAACCCTAGGTTTCACCTGTAAAGAACGTATATGTTGTTAAAAGGATAAACCAACATGAAGACCAGAGAGCTGTCTATGGGAGAAAAGCAAGCCATTTTAAAGCTGAGAATAAAGGGAATATCTATCAGAGCCATTGCACAAGCATTGGGCATAGTCAATACAACAATTTGGAATGTCAATGAGAGTACAATGAGATTTGGAACAGTTCAGCCAAGAAAAAAAGCAGCTGATAACAGAAACATTGTGAAAGCTTTAAAAAAAAAAAACTCCTAAATATAACAGTTAGTGTCATCACCTACAACCTTCACAGGGCAGGGGTGAAGGTATCACAAGCCACTGTTCGAAGACTTCAAGTACAGAAATATAGAGGCCATAGCACAAGATGCAAACCATCATCAGCAGTAAGAATCAGAAAGCCAGATTGGAATTCGCAAAGAAATACAGAGATAAGCCACAAAGGTAGTGCACAGCTTTCTTAAGATCTTGAGGTCTGGACTATAACCTAGCTATTCTAACAGCTTGAATTTTTTTATTCTAGCAATTCAGATGTTGATGTGGTGGTGTGCTTGGGATCATTGTTGTGTTGCGTGACCTAATTTCAGCCCAGTTTAAGCTGCTGGATAGATGGCCTCACATTTGTATTTTGTTGGGACATCCACCCCGAAAATATGGCAACTGTCTTGAAGGCTCTCCATTTGTAGACAATCCTTCTCAGTGTAGAATGATGAATTTCAAATTGTTTGGAGATGGCCTTATAACCCTTCCCAGATTGATGAGCAGCAGCAATTGCTTTTCTGAGGTCAAGGCTGATGTGCCTTCTTCTTGGCATGATGTAGACACACACCTGAATGCTCCAGAACACCAAACGGCCAAACGTTCTGCTTTTATAGAGGTAGTCAAACTCGATGATTAATTAATACTGTACATTTCATTAATAACACCTGACTGCTGATTACTCTCCTAATGAATGTGCAAGTAGGAAGGGTGTACTTACTTGTCCTAGCTGGTTTCTGAATGTTGGTTTACATTCTGGGGGAAAATTACTACATCTTTTAAATCTGTGTTTTTTGTTGTCACCTGAGGTTGTTTCTTTGTTTGTTTATAGAAGTTGGGGAGGACCACACAATTGTTATTTATGCTTCCATGACTGTATATAATTCCAAAGGATATGCTTGCATTCCTGGGTCATATGATCAGGCTAGACAAATTAACATGAGCCTATCCTAGATGAAATTACACTAATCATGCTGTTGCCACAAGCAATAGGATTGGAGCCATTTCCTGCCCTGAAATGAATAAGCAACAAATTTCCCTGACACATTTTGTGACAAGACTGACACCAACAGTGTACTATGCTTTCAACTTGCCATTTTGATAGCTGAACCTGCTGAACCCTCTGAAGTAACCATAGTCAATGACAAGACATGCTGGAGTGAGCAGACTAGGGAAGTGGCCCATGTGCTTTGTGTAGTCAGATGGCATAAGATTCCAGGAATTCATTAATGCAGGCAGCATCCTCAGCTTTGTCTAGAGAAGGTGTGGCAGTGGACTTGAAAGTGTTGATTGAACCAAGCATCACTTCAGTCTGTTTTACATTTACATCAATTATTTATTTATTTATTTTTTTTTTTTACATTTACCACCTTCCTGTAACACATCACTCACAGTCTTATTTTGCTGTGTAAACATTCCTCTGCATGAGAGGCCTGGAGTTGAGCTACCTCCAACGTTAATGGCCATTTTACTCTACTGAGCCCACTCAGGTGCTTGTTCAATCAGTGAGTGTTGAAATTGCCTTTGGACTGTTTTATTGTTCATGGTTCACCCCTTTGTCACTGTCTGCATGATTGAACTGTTTACTACTTTGGAAATAGCTTTGAACTGTGATCTCGGATTTGAATAGTTGTCTGTTTACTCTGGAAATTTTTTTGCTTTTTATTTAACTGACTGAAACTCTGCAAATGTACCCTCTCCCGAAGAGTTACACATTGCTTATAAAAAAATGGCCATATAGTACTTTCACTGACCACATTTTATTCTCATTAATGCAGAACAAAAGCCAGCTGCTCCTCATTAATGTTCCTTATTTGATTTCATAAAGCCACTGCTCCTCTTCTCTTGGGGCCTTTCTGCAGTGACCATCTCTCAGTGGAATACCAATCTGGCCTGCTGTTCTCTCTAGGGGATGTGTTCAGGAAAGCCTCCTCTGTGCATGTAATATTACTTTTTAATGCAGCACACCACCTGTACTTAGTCTAACCACCTGCTAAATGCATTGCATACAGGAATTGAGGTGGTTGTTAATCCAGCTGGCCTAAATGGCTCCTGGTGGACCCGACGTGATTGTCATTCTATAGCTGTAAAATAAATCCCTTGCTATGACCAAGCCTAATAGAGCCCCACAAAATAATTGACAATAATTAGATGACTGTTGTTTTTAAAAAAAGACTAATGACTTGGATTTGACAGGAATGCATAATATGTGACTGATTACTTTGGTAGAAGAGAGCTGACAGTTTATTGTTACAGACAATTGCTGGGAATCTATACTTACATATAATTTACATGTAATTTACATATAATTTGGCAGATGATTTGAAATATTTAGAGTCAAAATTTTCCCAATTTGCAAACAGTCATTATGGTATCTTACCCCACAGCATTGTGGTACTTTGAGCTGACGTACCAAAGAGGGATTCTACCTTAATTTTCTATTTGAAATGGAAAAAAGAAACAGAATAAATAAATAAATTAATTAATTAATAAAAGGGGAGAAGCTTTAATCCATTGCTAAGGATAATACACTATTAGGCAATTCACAATTCTTCCGGGTACCACACGGTTACATTCCCAAGGTGATCAGACTTATTCTCATCTGAGTGACAGCGCACTGGTGTGCCATAGGCTTGCCTGACGAGAGTGCCAAATTTCTTGTCTTTGTAAATGAGATTTTAATCTGTGGCCCCCGGAGATGCACTACAGCATCTCCCCTCATGCTGAGACCCCCATTATGCTGCAATTCTCATCTGTCATTGACAGATTGCCCTGCTTGAAACCATGATGTACCTAAAAAAAAAAAAAAACCTGAAGGGGCAAATAAATAGTAACTCATAACAATAGTAGCTTAAAATACTTTCAAATATAAAAGTTCAGAAGAATTGTTTTCCCAACAGAAATATGATACACCACCTTATTGGTAGGCATCATCAACAATTTTATTCTTTCAATATTTGAAGCTACAGTGCATAGGATTTTTTATTTATTTATTACAAATGATCAGGGGAGAAAAAAAAAACTTTATATAATATAATTTCATATTCCAGGCTGCTGTGAGTCATTCTGACAGTCCTGTGATAGTAATCCACAGTCAGCACTGTTTCAGTGGTTTTCACTGTATTGGGTCAGAATTGATGGAAAAATTGTATGCATAGTACGTCACCCCAACTTCAGGCACAAAATAAGTCTAACTACAGGGTGACTGGCAGGATCCACAGCCAATCAGAAGAAAGTAATTGGGGGTGTGGAACCGTGAGAGTGTAACCAAAGCAAACAGGAGTGTGAGAGGGAAATTTTTCAACATTGCAAGACTGAAAATGACTTAGGATTGATAGCTTTTTTCCTTCATGAACAGGTAAGGCATTTATTTGTTCTCTATTTTGGTGAGTCAGTCAATTTATCCTCCATGTAGAGTTTGTCAGTAGTGAGTAATGGGAGGTACTGGGGAGTTTTTTTCTCTCCATATTTTTACATTTCATACACTGTTATTAGTGTTGGTTCCGACTCCACCTTTGTCGAATTTAAGTCGAGACCAAGTCCTTAACCAATCAAGTCCAAAAGGGTCCGAATTGGACTCTTGAGACGGAGTCCTTCAAGTCGAGTCCAGAAAGTAATACAACTGAAAAAACATTTGAAATGACCATCCATCTTCTATACCGCTTATCCTTTTCAGGGTCATGGGGAAACCTGGAGCCTATCCCAGGGAGCATCGGGCACAAGGCGGGGTACACCCTGGACAGGGTGCCAATCCATCGCATGGCACAATCACATACACATTCACACACTACAGACACTTTGGACATGCCAATCAACCTACCATGCATGTCTTTGGACTGGGGGAGGAAACCGGAGTACCCGGAGGAAACCCCCGCAGCACGGGGAGAACATGCAAACTCCGCACACACAGAGCCATGGGAATCGAACCCCCAACCTTGGCGGTGTGAGGCGAACGTGCTAACCACTAAGCCACCGTGAAACACCTAACACATTGAAACACCTAAAAAAAATGTTTTACTTAAGACATAACTGACTGTGTTTGCATGAATGCTTGGCCAGACCTGCATTTTGACATGTGTGTATTTATTTGACCATACAATCGTAATAAGCCGCTAAAGAGAACTCAATTTGGTACTCGCACGATGAGTGTGCACACAGAAATCCCCTGGGCAAGCAGGGAGACATCCATTAATTAATTGTTATCAGGGCTGATTCTAGAGTTTGTTGGGGCCCTAGGCAAAAATTCTCAGGGGGCCCCTCCAACCAGCATTCATCACTATTCTGTTATACAGTAAATATTCTGACATTTAACCAAAAATGTACACAATCTAAAATTTGGTATTTATTTCAAATGTTCCCCATTAGTACCATTTTCAAACTATAAATACAAAGAACAATAAAAACTTCAATAAATAGCTAAATAATTCCAGATGGTCCAAAAGACGATTAAAAATAAAAACAATATAAACATAATACAAACTATATATCTAAAAACTATATATCTGAAAATTATTTTCAGTTTTCATAGCGAACTCAACCCACATTTTAAGGCCAGTGCTCATCAACACCCTTTAAGCATTGATTCTATGGCTAGTGCAGATGCTGCCACTATGTCCTCCATATCTAAATAACATCATTCGGTTATTAATTTTTATACTTAATCAAATTATCATTGAAGTAATTGTCAAATTTGAGTAAAGTTTGTCAGCCCTCGGGGGCCCCCTAATGGCCTGGGGTGCCAAGCAGTTGCCTAGCTTGTCTGTTCACAAGCTGCACCCCTGCTTGTTATCTTAATTTTATGTTGTTCGTTACTTTTTATCTTTCTTTTCATGTTAAACATGACGCAGACCCGACTGTACTTGAAAAATTCCCGAGTCCAAAATGTCAGAGACCGTGTCGAGTTCGAGTACAAATTTACCGGAGTACGTGACAAGTCCGAGTTCGTTCATAATTGGACTCGTGTCCGAACTTGAGTCCAAGTCTGGGATCGAGTACCCCAACTCAGGCCAAAGTGATTTGAGTGATTTGTGGCCTCGTTTGATCTGTGTCTTTTTATTCTCTGGAAAGTGTTTTAGCTAGTGCATTAAGACCAAAAGTTTTTGATGGCTGGATAACAAAGACACAGGTTACATAACAAAATACACAGAGAACACAGTTTGGGGAAAAAATCTGACAAGTTCAGTTTAGTTCTCTACACTACATTTTTGCTAAGTAGCTAGATTCGGCCCAAGAGATGTGTACAGTCTCAGGGAAACTCATGCTCCAGTGTTTGTAGTGCACTCCACCAGAGCTTAGAGCTAATATTTATTGACTAGTTCATTCTATGAATTAGGCACTTTTTATGATACCTCAAAATGAGCATAGTTACACTATGGAAGGTGAGAAATGTAAACGAATTGTAATGTAGTTATTAATAACAGACATTTGCTATCAACCTATCATGTCGTGTCTGTGAGCTCATGCATGCACAACCAGGCGGATGGCACTTTTGTCCGAGTTATACTGTTACACTGCCTTGTGATGCAGCATGAGCAGCAGTTTGAAAAGATGAAGGAAGCACATGCTTGCTTCACCCTCCCTGGTTGGTAGATGTCATGTGATAGCAAGCGGGTGCTAGCTAGTGAGTTAGCTAGTTGGAAACTAACCAGACCAAATTGGGGAGAAAATAGAAACCACACAATCCTTACTGAATGTTCCACACAGTACCATTAGAGATGTACATGTTGATAGGATGAAATTAAAATGGCAAATTGTAGTGGTCTTAACTGACTAACAGTCCTATCAATGGATTTACTTGCATAAATAAATCCAAAAATAAAATCACTAAAAAAAGGGAACTAAACAAAAGATTCCAGGTCACACTCTTAAACAGTGAGGCAGTGAGAATTAAAACAGAAAAATCATCAATGAAAAAGTTCTCAACTTTTTGGTTGAAAGTAGTTTTTTTCCAGTTTATTGTGCTAAAATATCTGCCCTTAATTAGTTTTCTGATATTTAAATAAATTAATGCAAAAAAAAAATATATATATATCTGTATCACATAATACAGTGTGGGAAGGAAATACTGAACATTTGCCTCTGAAAGTGCTTTCATAAAGCCTTTCAAAAGCATATGAGGTTTGCCAGTGTACCGCCTGTAACCATTCAGCAGTGTTATGCCCACATGACCGTGCTCATGCCCTGTTGGCTGGTGCATCACTTAACAAAGTGCACTCAGACGAGTTCTCAAGGACCTCCGACCGCAGAAAGCAGCTGACTCCCAGCAGTTGGCATTACCTTGAAATTGCTTAGCAGTGCTTTTCAGGCTTAGCAGGTGCACTATATACTGTAGAAGTGAAACATTTATTCCTTACCATCCTGCATGCTGATTCACTCACTCGCCTGGCTGTTTTACAAATGGCTAGATAGATTATCTACCTTGGAAAATTTTCCCTAATGCATGCCAAAGCAGTTACAAGTTTATTGCATGAACGGTAAATTTGATTATTTGCAAGCATCCAAATGTTCTTCAGCATACAGAACGCCAGCAGTCAATCATTTATTTTTCTTCAGTCTAGATGTATGCTGGTTTCAAATAAGCAAGAGGCAAACAATCCCCGCACCCAAACAAAACCAAAAACTGAGCTTAGTCTACATTTAAAATCCAGGCTCAGGGTCAAAATGGAAGTTGAAGTCAAAAACCCAGCAAACAAACAGGGACAGAAGACAGCGCGGGAGTCGTACAGGAAAGTAATCAGCAGTAACACAAAGAGACTTAACAATGAGTGCCATAAACTATGCAGTATATACTGTATACATTATAAAAAAGAGTCTGCTTAAACTGGATGAATTAGAGATGTGTTCATATGTTAATATGCTTGTGAGCTATAGTGGTGAGTAGACTTGCGTAGTGCTGTGGTATTATGGAAAATGGAGTTCCAGAGAGAACTGTGGTTATGACTGTACAATTTTCAGAAAGGGGTCTCGTTGTGTCTGCAATCAGCCTGTTCCTTCTGTTGTCTAATGACACTCTCCAGCGTCTGTTGAGTGTTCTCCCAGACTTGCTCACTGTGTTTGATCCAGTTCTCAACTTCTGGAACGTTTCAGGGAGATGAGTCTCAAAAAAATAATGGGGGCTTGATAACCAGGAGTCATTGAAAAGTGGGGTGATTAGCTAAACCATGGGGCACGATCAAGTATTCATAGTGGCCAGAATTTCTAATGTAATCACAATTCCTGATCAGGTTGTAGGCAGTGCAAAGATACACCCTCAATGAGGCCTCAATGAGGCACGCCCTCAATGCTCTATGTTTTATGGAGCAACCATAGGAACAATGTACAGTGAGAGCTTAATAAAGACTTCTAAAAAAATATCTGGAGGGCTGAGGGACATTTCAGACGTATTTTGTTCATTGGGGCTTTCTACAAAAGTGAGGACTAACAATATTTGTGGTCTACTTAAACCTGTCTGATTACAAAAATTAGACCATTTGATATTGATTCTCCCACCATCCTCTCCCAAGGACTGTGTCTTAGTAACCAGGGAAGGCCTGACATTACAGAGTGACTAGATTTTTTAATAATGAAGAACAGCACTTCATTATGAAATGTGTCAATGTTCAGGTGAAGATTCAGAGTGATCTGAGTTACCTCCTTATATCATACACTCTTTCCGTTGAGGGCTTGTACAGGAAGCGTAGGGGAGGATGGAATGCTGGGGATGTTTGTTTGATGCAGGTCTAGGTCTTAATCAATGGCGCTTGCTTCTGCTCCTGACTCCAATAATGCTGAAACAATATTTCTGCAGAATTTTTTTTTTCTTGCAGTGAATGACTACAGAAAGATAGAAAGGCAACAAAACTCTATTGTTGAAAACAAAAACAAACGAGCGAAAACAAAAGCGAAAACAGTATGCCAAAGTCAACAGCACAGAGTTAATCCTCAAAATTGTCAATTGTATTTTAATTAGGGGTTGTTGGTTTATTTTATTTTATTTTATTTTTATTTTTTTTTTAGATTTAAGCAGAACCAAAATAAATAAATAAATAAATAAAAAAACTCCACCAGGGCATGATTTGGTTTGTGAAATATAAACTTTAAAAAAAAAGCCTAGTGATATTGCACTGTAAAGTAGTTCGGTGAATAATTAATTATTGTAGTCCAATTGGCAAATTTAACTATGAATCATTATTTACCTGTTTGCTTGGTAGTACATTATTTAGGCACCAGGCTTATTTACAGGATCTTTTAATTGTGTGGACGTCCACTGGCCTTTTTTCATGTCTAGAATGTTTTGTGGCTAGGACTCTTCGTTGTAGTTTTGGTATTTGATTTACATCATACCGTAGCTCTAAATTGTATCTATAAAGACCACTGCTGTAAAACTAATCCCATGAAAAGTGATTTTCCACAGGAGCTAGTCTGTGAAGACCAGAGCCATTCAGGATGGGTTTCATTTCACGGTTCATGCCCTCAACATGATTAACAGGTTAAATGAGGAGATGGGGCAAGTCTGGGCACGCATAACAGCTGTCAATCCATTTGACAACTTCAATTCTAGACATCTTATTTCTATTTTACTATGCGACTATACAATATATAATATATAATGCTTTGATCAAAATATGTATTGTGGAGATTTATGGTAGGTGCATTTTTTTTTTTTTTTTTTTTTTTTTTTTACAAGTTTCATTTATATCCTTGAACAGCACTGCATTAGCATATAAAATGATGTTTTGCAAAGCCTTGTTATTGGCTTTCTTTCCCAAGTGGAAATGTCAAGACATTATTAATAAGTCCTGCTAGTGAGAGAGCAACAGCAAATAAAACACCAAGAGGATTAAAGATTGCAATTTGCAGATTTGTCAACGAGTTAGTCCACACTCCTGCACAGATATGGTTGTGTTTATCTCATTAAACATTTGGATATGTGAGGCATGTAAATGATTATTGGAAAATGCAATTTGGTAGCCATAAAATGAATTAGTGGGGAAATAACGCCAACAAGAATATTATGATCTCTAACATGCTTAACAAAGCTTTATTTCAGTAACGCCTAACAGATCTTTCAACTCTTCAACCAAAGCAAACATCTCCCAAGGAATGTGTTGGCATCATTCTGATTTAGGATAAATTGGTTGAATTTAAGAGTTGTAAGCCATAAATGGTAACCCTTATGCCAACTCTTCTGCTATAATTTATTCATGCTTCTATTTCCTCCCTTCCTTTCAAGTAGTTAAAATTAAGTCATTAAAATAGCTTAGTTTTAGTTTTGTGTGTGTGTGTGTGTGTGTGTGTGTGTGTGTGTGAGCAGTGAGCTGTTTTAAATTAACAGTACATCTTATATCTGTTCTTATTGCTGGGCACTGTGCAGAGAATCACTTGAGAATACAATAGGTTACAGATGGGCAATGCCAAGCATTCTCTATTTCTCCAGCGCTCAACCAGCCTTACTATGTCTGGTGATACCTTAAAGAGTATGCGACAGTGAACAAAGACCATTATTCACTGTTGTCTGAAGAACCTTCAGCACCTTCAACAACCTGTGTTGATTCTGTGTTTCTTACAGTTTGCCCCAGGCTATAAGTAATGTTTATAAATGAAAAATGAACTCACTACAATGCACTGAGCTGCTGGCTTCCATGGAAAAATGGGAACAAATACACACACACACACACACACACACACACACACCCTGTGTAAGCACAAAAGCAGATACTCATGAAATATAGCCTGTGTAAGTGGGAATCAAATCCTTGTTATTTCTCAGACTCGTTTTGTATCCTTGCTGTCATTCCTTCCCAGGAATAATTTGGTGTCAGTCTGACGAAGTGTTGCGCTAGATTTATGATATTACATTTTCATGTTTCCACCCAATGTGCTCTATCATGCACAGTCTCAAAGGCGGCGTAAAGAAGTTTGTTTTTTTTTTCCTTTCATTTTTGCGCCCACAATCTTCACATCCTACATAGAAATTACTACAAATTGCTAACAATTTTAGAATAACGCCCATGGACAACTAGTTCTTTTATATTGTATCACTCAGAATGCTTTAATAATCTGAAAGTACTTTTACAGAATTGCTTATAAATACGTCAATGCAAAGGTCACACGTGCTTGTGCTTCTGTGGTTATTTGTGTCTTTGCTTCCTTCTTGGCTGTGGGACATACAATATTAATGTAACTTTGAACAAGTTTTGACGACAAGGATATTAATGCAAATTAAACAAAACAAAACAAACAAAAAAGCCTTGTGATCAATCAGGAACTAGGCCAAAGGTGGTTTACCCCTCTGTATCAAACAAAATTCGTGGAAAAGATATGCTGCTATAATACCGACTAGGATTTTATACACCAGCATTTTAAACTCTAATGGAATTCTGGATGCTTTGGAAGCGTCTTCAAATTTGCATTTGCAAAGGTTGCATCTATCTTGTGTCATCATTATGTAATATAATGATTACTGTTTTCGATAAATACACTAAGGGCAAAAGTATATGGACACCTGACCATCACACCCCAATGTGAGCCTTCTCCAATCTGCTGACACAAAGGTGAAAGCACACAATTGTATAGAATGCATTTGTATGCTGTAGTATTCCAAATTCCCTTCCGGTATTAAAATGCCCCTGTGCACTAAGCGAGGTCAATGAAGACAAGGTTTGCCAAGGTTTGAGTTGAAGTACTCCAGTGGCGTGGGCTCAATCCCACTGAACTCCTTTGAGATTAATTGGAACGCCAACTGCACCCCAGGCCTCCTCACCCGACATCAGTGCCCGAGCTCACTAATATTCTTGTGGGTGAACGGGCACAAGTCCCTACAGCCACATTCCAAAATCTAGTGAAAAGCCTTCCCAGAACAGTGGAGGTTATTATAAAAGTAAAGGAAGGACTAAATCTGGAATGGGATGTTCAAAACGCACATACGGGTGTGATGGTCGGGTGTCCACAAACTTTTGGACTTATTGTGTATCCATGTTACAATAATGTTATCCTATCACCATGTGTGAAGCACATATCAGGGTTTTCAAGAATAGAACCTGGTGTGAAACTCACCTGTGACATTTTAATTTATTTAAAGTCATTTTATTACACCACTAACACTACACTTTCAAAAGGTGGTGGCGACAAAACTGGGCATATAACAAAAAGGGAGGGACGTGCCCCCAGCGTAAGTTACAGCTATGGATTAGAACATTATCATAAATTGCTGGAGTCACAAGTTTTGAGTAATGACCACTGAAATGCGTTCTGAAGTGAATGTATATGCAATTCCTCAGCACCTAACACTGATATTCTCTGAGTTGTTCTGCAGGGAGACTAACCCGTCTCTTTGATTTTTATTTGTAACTTTGAAGAGTATTGAAGACTGGCACTTTAATAATCCAAGGGCTATGTGGTCAGAATTTTGAGAACCACTGATCTCCAATTTCCATTTGTCTCATTCTCATGCAAAAGTGTAAGGAGAACTGACTTTTAGACCTCTCTCATCTCAGCATACCTCATCTCTGCCATATTCTTTGACAATTTCCCTGTGATATCCTTAACCTAAGACTGGCCTTTTTTTAAATGGAAAAATACAGATTGTTATGCTTCAGGAGACATGTTAGCTCTGCAGAGGTTAGTATCCTGCCTCATTTAACACACCTAATTCACCTCATCAGCTAATTACAGAGGCCTTCATGGGCTGAATTTTTATGCATTAGACAGAAAAGGAAACAAATCTCTGTAGAGCTTCGGCATTCATTTGCTACATAATTGAATGTATTCACAAACATTTGTTTATAAAATGCATCATTTCCCAAATTCAAAATGTTTTTTTTTTTTTTTTTTACAGAGGAAACACAGATAAGCTAAGTGAAACCGTGCTGGTTAGAGTCAGACTGGAAATCTTAAAAGCGTAAAAGACAGCAGGCATTCCAGCACCTCCCAAGGAGACTAATGGAAATGCTGTTTCGACACTGCTGACCATATGGCCCGGGTAATTAATGGCATAGATTACATTTTGGCTTTTGCCCAAATTTCCTCCAGTCAGTTATGTGTTGACCCAATTCAGAACAAACAATTACTCACCCTAACATTCCAAAAGCTGACTTCTTTTCTCTTTTTCTTTTTTTCCTTTGTAATCAATTATGTTTTCTTTTGATTTTATCTGTAGTATACAGTATATATATAGTATAGGTTAGAAATTTTTTATTGTTAACCATTTTAGATCCAACCAGATTCAACCTCTACAGCAGTCTCGAACACAATCTTTGACTTTCCATGCATCTCCATTTGTGAATAACAAAAATGCAGCACACTACTTGATTAGGGCTGCATATTAAAATTCTTCTACTTCTTCTTTTTTTTCTAGTCACAAAGCAATTTATACACATGAAAGTGCAAAACCAATCATAGCCATGAAACAATCTCTATTTATCTCCTTTTTTTTTTTTTTTTTGTTTATATTTTATGCAGAACTATTAACATTTGCTTAAATTGATTGTATTCCAGCTGACATGGTAATGAGCTCTAGCCATTGTTTTCCTATTCCTCAGAGTGATGCTACTGACATCACCAAAGCACAACTTGCATATTAAGCATGCACGGTTATGTGTATATCAAAGGCTTCTGGCCAGAGATGGACCTGTGGATTTGTCACGTTTACCCCCTGGAGACACATTTCAACACAAACATGATGGAAATAGAGACATCTATTAAACCTCGTCTTAACGATATGCGCCAGATTGCGGCAGAGGACACAAAAAGGTTATGTGAATAAAAGTGTGCTCTTAGTCACAGTATAATGTCTTGCCTGATAAATTTGAGTCAAAGTACAATACGACACATCACACTCCCTAGTGTTGAATTAACACCAACGAGTAAATAAACACTTTAACGGTTAATTTAACACTGGGGATTATGCTCTGTACACACAGCTGTCCATAGGAGTAGACACTGATGATGCGAGTTTGATGCAAGTTTTTTTTTATTTTTTTCATTGTTGCTTTTAGCAGAAATATCTTTTGCAAGACTTCAAGGGAACGAAAGACTTCAAGGAGAGTGTGTTTACCTTGCATCATCATGTAGTGCAATTATAAGGAATTTGTTGTGTTAAGACTTTCTTGCCTCTCGTTTCCTAAGGGTAAAATGAAACTTTGACTTTGTGGGAAGACACTCATGTCTGACAGCTGGACAGATGGCGTCTGAAAGGACAACAAAATTTGTATTTCAGAGCCCAGTGTTGAATGAATTTCATTAATGTGCCCATAGCTTCACAAGAAAATCACACATTATATACTCAGCAATAAAAGAAACATCCCCTTTTATGTATTTTAAGGATAGTTTTGTAAAATCCAAATAAGCTTTGCAGATCTTTATCGGAAAGGGTTTAAACGATGTTTTTTATGCTTGTTCAATGAACTATAAACAATTATTGCACATGCAGCTGTGGAACAGTCTTTAAGACATGAACAGTTTACAGGCGCTAGGCAATTAAGGTCACAGTTACAATAACTTAGGACACTAAAGAGACCTTTCTACTGACTCTGAAAAACACCAGAAGAACGATGCCTAGGGTTCCTGCTCACCTGCGTGAACATGCCATAGACCTGCTGCAGGGAGGAATGAGGACTGCAGATGTGTCCAGAGCAATAAACTGCAATGTCTGTAATGTAAGACGCCTAAGACGGTGCTACAGGGAGACAGGAAGGACAGCTGATCGTCCTCGCAGTGGAAAATTACATGTAACCGTGTGTCCCCCCCAGACATGATGAGAACTTGCAAATGCCTTGGTGGAAGAGTGGAGGAACATCTCACAGCAAGAACTGACCAATCTGGTGCAGTCCATGAGGATGAGATTTACTATAGTACTTAAAGCAGCCGGAGAACACAAGATACTGACTGTTACTTTTAATACTGACCCCCCTCCCCCCTTTTTCAGAGACTCTTTATTCCATTTCTGCTTGTCAAATGTCTCTGATGTTGAATGTTTTTTATGTTAATACAAATATTTACACATGTTAAGAAATTTCCTGGAAATAAAAGCAGTTGAATGTGAGAGGTCGTTTCTGAGTATATAACGTAACATAGAGTAGAACTTATAGTGTTATAACACAACATTTTGTCCACACAGATCTGTCACTTGACGTCAACCTGCCATCAAAATTGACAAAATCGGTTTGTCTTTATGACGACAGACCCTTTTAAAAATAAGTCATAATGTTCATGTAGGTTTAGGCCTGTTGTCATGTATCTCACTGATGTGAAATACAAGTCTTCGCCAAACTTTACAATAGTTGTTAGCAGTTCTGAGAAGTAGTTAGCTACAATTAGTGACCCAACTAGGTTAACTACATTTTTAGCACCCGTGGGAGTAGCTGAGCAATTTCACAAATAATCTACTGTAGCATTTCCAGTAACGAACGACTTTTCCAGCAAGTACCACAAGCCTACACGACTACTTTTCTCTTTTTACATAACCGGTCCAATGTTATTTTTGAATCAGACAAATTGCAGTGTGCAAACTATTGTATCCATCAGTAAACAGATTCAGTACTTGTAGTTATTGTAGAATGTGTGCAGGTGCATGCACAGATCTGTTTGGAGAATAAAAGCATCAGGTTACACCTACAGCAATTCTACTAGTGATGAAAACATGACTATTGAATAACTATGGCCATATTTATCAATGTTTTTGAGAGATTTATCCATCCATCCATCTTCTATACCGCTTTTATCCTTTTCAGGGTCATGGGGAAACCTGGAGCCTATCCCAGGGAGCATCGGGCACAGGGCGGGGTACACCCAGGACAGGGTGCCAATCCATCGCAGGGCACAATCACATACACAATCACACACCCATTCATACACTACGAACACTTTGGACATGCCAATCAGCCTACCATGCATGTCTTTGGACTGGGGGAGGAAACCGGAGTACCCGGAGGAAACCCCAGCAGCACGGGGAGAACATGCAAACTCCGCACACACAGGGCCACGGTGGTAATCGAACCCCCGACCCTGGAGGTGTGAGGCGAACGTGCTAACCACTAAAATAGCTTCCCCAACATTGGTTATTAGGCAGTGTTGAAGGAAATAAAACTTTCCCCAGTTTTTCACACATAGGAAGGACTCTTAACATACCATAATCACACAACTGTAATGTGTGAAATAGTTCTGTTCATTGTGAATTTATACCAAGCAGAATCTATTAGTAATGATGTTATGACATATCCTTTTAACACGGGTGGCTGTGGCTCAGTTGGTAGAGCGGGTTATCCACTAATCGTAGGGTTGGCGGTTCGATTCCTGGCCCGCGTGTCTCCACATGCCGAAGTGTCCTTGGGCAAGACGCTGAACCCCAAGTTGCTCTTGATGGCAAGTTAGCGCCTTGCATGCCAGCTCTGCTAGCATTGGTGTGTGAATGGGTGAATGAGACACAGTGTAAAGTGCTTTGGATAAAAGCGCAATATAAATGTGCCATTTACCATATAAAGACTCAGCTAAATTCAGAAGAAGAATGGCAAAACTGAATCATGAAGAATCAGACAGCAGGCCAAAATCTTAATTCAGTTGGTAAGAGTGTAGCTGGGGGAATTTTTCAAGCAGCTGCTCAGTCCCCTTTGAAGAGTCTTAATTTTTCTCATTGATGAGTTGCATGGCAACTTCATCAGGCTCTGTTGATTGGCCATGTGCTGTTTCATAATAGAGTGACAATGTGAGTGTGTTTAGCATTGAGCTTTGTTTGCTACATCTGAGATTCATTTACCAAACACACTGCACAGTGCATTCATAAAAAGCCTTCGGAATTCAAGGACAGCTGGGGGAAGAAGCCACAGCGTCTCACCTGACGTATGTTTCCACATGTTTGGCTCATTCAGATGCATACAGCCATCACACTGCTACTATTGTGTTTTATGTCCCATGGTGGATCATCCTTGCAAGGGCTACAGGGCTGGAGATTTCATTTTTCAAAAGAGCAAAAAGGTCACTGTTTAGAGCAAAAGCAAGGCAGTGGAGATACTTAAACCCAATCATGTTCTGATAAGAGCCTTTTTTTTTTCCACTTCTCTGGCATGACACTTCCTAGAGTATGGCAACATGATAACAATGAAACGTGACAGCAAGCTGCTATGGTGCCATTTCAAACATAGCTCACAATCAGGAGTGTAATAATACAGACAAGACAGAAAAGACAAGTATGGCAGAGGTGGAAGATTTAGTGTGCTCTTGGGAGAGCTGCTTAGGCAGGCATATTTTTGCACCTGTCCTGTTAATATTAAATAATAATAATAAAAAAAGCACTCTTTTTTTTTTTTTAAATGTGTCAGCACTTACATAGAGAAACCTGTCTCCTGAAAAGCTAGACAAGTTACTGTTGAAGAGCTTAGCATGAAGCTTGATCCAGAAGATCCTAATGTTTAGGAGAGTACCAAAATTCACCTTGTCAGGCTTTGAGAAGTGTACAGCTGTATATCCTTAAGCAGCCTTACTCATGTTAAATAATGAGTCCGGTGTATATCAAGCACAAGAAATTGGTAATATAAGCGATTGGAAAGTAATAGAAGGGAGATATAGGAAACCATATTGAGAATGGCAATATATACGTACAGTGGGGGAAATAAGTATCGAATGCGTCAGCATTTGTTCCAGTAAATATATTTCCAATGAGGTTATTCACATGAAATTTTCACCAGACATCAGTATTAACTCAAGAAATCTGCAAATACAAAGAATTCACAACATTAAAGTCCATAAATTAAGTTATGTGTAATAAAGTGGAATGGCACGGGAAAAAAGTATTGAACATGCTAAGAAAAAGCAGTTCTCCAAGGCAAGGTAAGGCAAGGAACCAGCTACAACTGATTTGGACAAGCCTATGAAATACTGGGAGAGTGTAGTCTGGTCAGACGAGAGAAAAATTGGACTTTTTGGCGGTCATACTACACACCATGTTTGGAGAAGAAATGGCACTGCACATCACCCTAAAAACACTACACCAACAGTGAAGTGTGGAGGTGGAAGGATCATGGTGTGGGGCTGTTTTTCATCACATGGTACTGGCAGACTTCATATAATTGAAGGAACGATGAATGGAGCCCTTTACCGGGAGATTCTTGAGAAGAATCTGCTGCCATCCACCAGGATGATGAAGATGAGACGTGGGTGGACTTCCAGCATCCAAATCATACAGCAAAGGAAACTCTCAATTGCTTTCAGAGAAAAAAATCAAGGTGTTAGAATGACCCAGTCAATCACCTGACTCGAATCCAATTGAACAAGATTTAAAGACGATATGTTTAGAAGAACGTGTCAAAATCACACCTGAATACTGCGGCCCATTCATTTCTTCATACAGGAAGCGTCTTGAAGCTGTCATTACAAACAAAGGCTTCTCCACTAAGTATTAAATACATTTCAGTTAGCGTGTTCAATACTTTTTTCCCGTGTCATTCCTCTTTATTACACATAACTTTATTTATGGACGTTAATGTTGTGAATTCTTTTTGTTTATGGACTCATTATTCCATGTCTGTTCCTCAAATCTCTGTGAAACTTGTTCGGTTTTTGTCTCAGTTGTTGAATGTTTTTATGTTAATACAAATATTTACACATGTTCGGAAATTTGCTCAAATTAAACTAGTTGAATGTGAGAGGACGTTTCTTTTTTTGCTGAGTTATACATACATACACAGACTAAAGACTCCAAGATTCATATTTATTAATTTTTATTTACGGGGTGATTTAGCAACGACATAATTACTGTATTGCCGCACTTAATGCCGTATAGTATCAGGAGATTAGGATGAAAGGGGTGTCAGTGTTGTACTACTCTTTTTTAGAGATTCGCAAGGAGTTTTTACATAACAGTTGTTTAAATGATGCATGTATCAGTAGTCTGTGCATATGCCATAAGTCGTCAGGACTTTTTGGGATTAAATTTTATGGCATTTGGCAGACGCCGTTATCCAGAGCCACTTACATTTATCTCATTTATACATCTGAGCAGTTGAGGGTTAAGGGCCTTGCTGAGGGCCCAACAGTGGCAGCTTGGGGGTGCTTTAAACTCATGACCTTCCGATCAAGAGCCCAAAGTCTTAACCACTGCACTACCACTGCCCCTTAAATATGAGCCCTACCACTCTGACCCAGGAAACGCTGGAAAACACTGAAAAAAAACCACACAGAAATGAATGTGGTCTTTCTTTGTCCTGCAAGCTTCATATCTGACCACTCTCTCATTCCCACAATCTTCATATCTGACCACTTATTTGCATGAACATAAATACGTTATGATTGCGTAATTTTGTGCTGCATCGCTAGTCCCTTTTGAAACACCTCTAGTCTGGACCAGATGCCCCGTGAACCTTTCTGACAAAAGGTTTAATTTACAAAAGAGAAAGCTCACATTTAACTTTATCCGTTCAACGTGAATAAATTACTCCTATTCGTTTATATCTGTAATGCCTATACAGGCTGTAGTCACCAGAGTTTGCGCTAACAAACATGCAAATGAGTACACACACAAGCATCTGTATGAAGAGTATATTCATACTTGTCTCAGTTTACACCACACACAATTACAACAAACTGTGCTTGCAAACTGCAATTATCATTATAGTTTCCTTCTATTCAAAGAGTTTAATTAAAATAATTATCTTTCTCACTAGCTTGACATGACCGACTTTTATGAGGCAACACTCGTGCAATAAGCAGGGGGTTTTTACTGAGGGGAAAAAAAAAACTAGAATTGACAAACTATTATGATTACGGTGCTTTCTAAAACATTCAGTCTACACATACAGTGCATTCAGAAAAAAATCAGACCCCTTCATTTATAAAAAAAATAAAAGTACTTTAAATGATTTTTTTTTCATGTCAATCTACACTCTATACCATATAATGACAAGGCAAAAAACAGATTTGCGCTAACTCTTTTATTAAAAAGAAATAATTGAAATATCACATAAGCATTCAGCAATCATCCTTTGGTATGCAGAGGTGGGTAGAGTAGGCAAAAAATGACTACTAAAAATAATTACTCAAGTAACAGTAAAAGTAATAATGTTAATCATTACTTGAGTAAGAGTAATAAATTATCCAATGAGACGATTACTCAAGTAGCAAGTTATTTCCGATCTGATTAACATGAAGGGAAAATCCTGAATCTCAGACTACATGGAGAACTGTAAGTCATACCTCACCTTGAAAGTCTGTCTGTTCTGTTTATATGATATAAAACTAGGGTTTAAGATGAAACAGCATATCCCAGTCCTGTGATGGGTACAATAACACAGAACCTGCCATTTTCAACACAAAATCTCACACACACCCCAAAAAACAAACATTTTCCCAACAGTCTTTATTTTCCCAACATGTTAACAACACAAACTTGTCAGCATCTGCAATTAAAAAGACAACAGAGAACAAAAGAACAGACTATGGATGAGAACAGAAGAGAAAGTGTGTGTAGAAAGAGAGTGAGTGTTTTTGTGTGTTAGCGTGTGTGTGTGTGTGTGTGTGTGTGGAAGGGTGTCCTGCCTCCATCGACATGCTCTCTTCTTCTCCATCTTTGGCCACTATCTTCCAGGCCACCTTCTTGCATTGCTCCATGATCCAGTTCTGATGCTCACATGCCCACTGTAGATACTTTCGGTAGTGGACAGGGGTCAGCATGGCATTCTGACTGGTCTGTGGCTATGCAGCCCCATACACAGCAAACCGCAATGCACTGTGTTCTGACACCGTTCTATCATAGCTAGCATTAACCTTTTCTGCAATTTGTGCTACAGTAGCTCTTCATCAATGAGCCTTGGGCTCCCATGACCCTGCTGTCCTTCTTTAGACCATGTTTAGTAGGTACGAACCACTACCATACCAGGAACACTCAACTAGACCCGCCATTTTGGAAATGCTCTGACCCAGTCATCTGTTGCAAAGTTGCTCAGATCCTTACGTTTGCCCATTTTTCCTGCTTCCAACACATCAACTTCGAGAACTGACTGTTAACTTCCTGCCTAATATATCCCACCCCTTGACAGGTGCTATTGTAACAAGATAAGCAATGCAATTCAATTCACCTCTCAGTGGTTTTAATGTTATGGCTGCAATGTTATCACAAATCTGTTTTTTTTTTTTTTTGCGTCGTCATTATGGAGTATGGCGTGTAGAGCGATGTGGAAAAAAAGCATTTTAGCGTAAGGCTAAATGTGGAAAAAATGAAGGGGTGTGAATACTTTCTGAATGTACCATTTTTTAGCTCCTGGAGTGTGAGAGGCTGCACCTAGAAAGTTAAGCAATGCGACATTCAAATGTTTAGTTTCCTTTTGTTTTAAGAAAAAAACGTCAGTGCATGGAATAAAATAAAAGACTAGCACAATCTACAGTGCTTCAACCTTTAAATATTCTCAGCGTTTTCACAGGAAGACCTACTTTTGTACTATCAAAGATGACTCTGCAATAATACATAAGAATGAGTCCTTATCTAATTTCCCTTTTTCCTCTACCTTTTTTTTCCGCAGACAATTTGCATTTTAATTTGATGCTTCAACCTATACTTAACAGAATTAAATAGCGAGAATTCTTGATATGATTCCCTGACCTACTGCAAGCCCTGAAAGAGCACAAAAACCAAAACCTTTTTTGCTTCCTGCAAAAAAAAAAAAAAAAGGAGAAAGAAAATATATTTCCTAGTTACAAATAAGAATAAAGGTAAACATTTGTTTCATAAAACACCACATCATAGCTGGGCTTTTTTGGAAAACATGAAAGAAGTAAAAAGATTAGCCTTGGGAAACATTAATTAATGGAGAGTAGCTTTTTATTCATATAAAAAGCTTTTACAATCTCTGTTTCCTTCCCCGTTGAACATGGCTGGCATATAAATAAAGGACTTTTCCTTTATTTTTCTCAGATTGTGGATTGTTTTGCTTTAGTAACTGCAGGGCATATAACTATGAAATTGGAAATGGCCTTCCCAAGCATTTGCTTGTTTACAGCTTCTTTGAATTCTGCATTTAGGTCAATATTGGGTTATGCTGCAAGGGAAATAGCTTGTGCAGAAGTGGTGCTACGAACCATGAAGAGTCTAGCTGTCCCACTGAGAAGAAAGAAGATGAAGTTTGGCATTTGATATTTAGATATGAGAAAGATGGTCTGCAAACAATGTATAGCCATTGACATGCACATTTCTTAATGCATGGCAGTATAATGAATATTCCCTTTCAAAGGGAACTCAACGTTGCATGAGCTTCATGCTGTGGGAAGCCCCCTCGCGTGTGACCGGTGACTGAAGTCTGTGTAAAATCACGCCTATTTATAGGCCTGCCATGGTCAGGTGATGTGGCATTATGCACGTCGTGTGACGTGCAGCTCTATCTCTTGCTCTTTTGTCCGGATCCGACTCTCCGGTTCTGGGTTTTGGAGCTCGTGGAGCGACTTCTCCTTCCGGTATGGAGAGTGAACCCACCCTCTCTGACTCCGAGGAGCCCAGAGGGGGGAGCCAGTGCATCATTTTAGGGGAGTGGAGCATGCTGCAGTAGCCCTAGCGGCGGCTGACTGCACTCACTGTAAAAAAAAAAAAAAATCGTGGCGGTTATTTTGCTATGCCGAAGGCGGAGGAGCCAATTGCAAGCTACCTCTTTACATCAGCGGCAGCAAAATCAGGGGGGCCGGCTTTGCCATCCAAGCCGTGAAAGACCACCTCGGCGTTGGCGCAGCTGGTCTTGCTTGTGGGTCTCTGTATACAATGGCAGTGTTGCAGGTGTACCAGGGAGACCTGCTAAATTGTCAGGGAGGTACAGAAGGTGATTGTGCTGGCCCACTTACCCCCACAGAAAGCAAGGGGGACCGGGCGGCCACAGTCGCAGCCTGCTAGGAGGCCTGATTTAAAAATGATAATTAGTGCCAAAAAGGCAAAAGGAAGCAGTCTTGAGGGGCTGCAGAGGGAGGTTTCAGGGGACAAGAGGTTGTTAGGGCAGTTAGCCCCCTGTATTACTCTAGGGTCATGTCAATGTCGTCCCAAGTTTTCAGTTTTCTCTGTTCAGGGCACGGGGCAACAAAAATCTGATGTTTTCCCTCCAACAAAATGTGGAAAGTTAATGTCACTAAGGACTCCTACTGCCAAATGAAAACGCCAGTTCCACTTTTGACTCATCAGTCCACAGAACATTCTCCCAAAAGGTTTGAGGATCATCAAGGTGTGTTTTTTCAAAATTCAGATGAGCCTTAATGTTCTTCTGGATTAGCAGCGGTCTTCACCTCACCACTCTTCCATGGATGCCATTTTTGCCCAGTGTCTTTCTGATAGTGGAGTCATGAACAGTGACCTTTATTGATGCAACAGAGGCCTGTAGTTCCTTTGATGTTGTCCTTGGCTCTTTTGTGACTTGCTGGATGAGTAGTCGCTGTGCTCTTGGAGGAATTTTGGAAGGTCGGCCACTTCTGGCAAGGTTCACTAGTGTGCCATTTGGAGATAATGGCTCTTAATGTGGTCCTTTGGAGTCCCAGAGCCTTTGAAATAGCTTTGTAACCCTTTCCCAGACTGATGTATTTCAATCACCTTCTTCATCATCATTTCTGGAATTTCTTTCAATTTTGCTATAGTGTGTTACTAAGTAGGACCTTTTAACCAACTTCATGCTGTTGAAAAAGTTCTATTTAAGTGTTGATTTGATTG
This sequence comes from Ictalurus furcatus, assembly GCF_023375685.1. Lineage (NCBI taxonomy): Eukaryota > Metazoa > Chordata > Actinopteri > Siluriformes > Ictaluridae > Ictalurus > Ictalurus furcatus. The sequence continues at coordinate 4,083,015 of NC_071262.1, forward strand.
AACAGGGTTTGCAATAATCAGTCCTGGTTGTGTTTAGTCCATCTGAACCCCATTACCCCCATTACTCACATAATCACATGGCAATTGTATATACCATTGAGGGTTAAGCATATTACTTTAATATAATACTGATTCCGGTAACTTGCAAAGAAATCAGAGAAAACAGGAGAAAACAGTGACAGGTAAAATGCACTGGGCCCAATTATTATTGATCAGTTTTGGGTACTCCCACTCACTGAGGTCACAGTCTTAATAATCTTCATTCAAGTGGTTTGCAGTAGGCTTCCCTTGTCTTTTTTTTTTCTGTTGGGCTTATATCCATTATCCTCTTTCCATGCACCATTTTTCTCCCCACTGTTTCCTTTCAGGAGACAGAAAGTACAGAGCACATGCAACCATTATCTGCCCCCAGTCCCAGGCCAGGCTTCCTATTTTATTCAACAGGGAAAAGAAAAGATAAAGACCAGAAGAGACTACTGCAGGGTGATGAATGAAGGCACACCATAGAGAGAAATCAAAACTTAACAGAATCACATATTTTGTCTATGCCTGACTGAGAGTTCTCTCCAGATGGAGTCATGCTACATTACCTGGGATCTACACAATTTTAGTGGCTGGCTGCACTGGGCTTATGTACACAAAAACTGAAATCTAATACAAACATGCACATCAGCCTGAAAATCAAGCCTTTCTTTATAAAGGGTTTTCTTCTGCCATAATATTTTATGCTACTGTATTTCTTGCATTTGATTCTGATCGCATGTTTTGAAAACATTTGGTTATTCATATTAAATGTATTAATCTGTATATTAATTGCATTTGTTTATTTTCTTTTATGAAAGAATAATGCAATTCAACTGTGCAGAAAATGATGGCAGTTGTGCTATTTTAAAAGCCATTTTCCTTCCCTGTTCTAACACAAATTTCATATGAATATTAATTACGGAGAGACATTTCACAAATGCCAAGCCTTTCACTCTCCCTAACCTTAACTTCTGGCTTACTTTTTATGTGAGATGGCTCATGCTAATTCGTTAAGCTTGTAATGGATAGGGTGTGCAGATTTATGGCATTTAGCAACTTATACAGTAAAAAAATAAATTTTGTAGTGTAATTTTCACAAGGATGTTTGCAGCCATGCAAAATGACATTTGGAATCTGGGCCAAACCAATGCTGCATTTCAAGAGACCTGAGTGACATCAGATTGTGTACAGAAATCACTAGAAAATCACATTTAACATACCATGCCATGCTAACATTTTGATAGAGAAATTATTTTTTGATTAAATAAAACATTCAATCTCGTGTCTTGTGCATGTACTTGTTTCGTAATACAGAGAAATACAGCACATTTCCATTTTGAGTTATCTGCTGGTGCGGGTTGTGATGCTGCGATACCATCTACCAGATGGTAACAATGAGAACAGTGCATGACTTGGATGGCTGGAGTCTTTAATGATCCCCTGAGCTTTCCTCATACACTGCCTGATGTAGATGTCCTGGAGGGAGGGAAGCTCACCTCCAACTATGTGCTGAGATGTATGTACTACTCTCTGCAACGCATTTCAATTGAGGGCAGTACTGTTCCGCGATGCTCTCCACGGTGCATGTGTAAGAATGATCTGAGGATGCTGGAGCTCATCCCAAACTTCTTCAGATGTCTTAGAAAGAACAGCCGCTGGTGAGCTTTCTTTACTACGGCCTCTGTACGGACGGATCATGTTAAGTCACTGGAGATGTGGACCCTGAGAAACTTGAAGTTGCTGACCCCTCCTACTGGTGCTTTGTCGATTATGATGGGGCTGTGATTTCTGTCCTGTCTCCTAAAGTCCACCACGAGCTCCTTGGTGTTGTTGACGTTTAGAGAGAGGCTCTTCTCTCGGCACCAGTATGTTAGAGAACGTACCTCTTGTCTGTAGGCCGTTTCGTCATCTTTTCGCTTCAGAGGTCGTGGCCGAGCGGTGCAAACAAAGGGTTCCAATGATGTCCCAGTAAACAGGTTATCAACATGGAGGAACTCGAAGTCTGATTTCCGATGAGCGATTTAGGAACCAATACCGATAAGTGAATGTCTCTCATAGACAATGAGACAGACAATGTCCAGAACAAAAAAAAAAACATGAGAATAAGTGACAAAATGAACAAAAAACCTCAGTGTTTGGTCGGAGCTCGCAACAACATCCAAGATGCTCAGCGCCATCTTGGATCTTCCCTGTCGTTTTGCTATCTGTTATTAAACTTAAAATCAGATCTGCACTTATTTAAAACAAGATTTTCGCAATATAAGTTGTACAAGAGGATCTCACACAAATTACACTTAATTTGTCATTCTTCAGCTGATGGTGATCATGGTAACAGCCTCATCTCATCTCAGGCACTTCAGATAGATGCTACAAGAAACGTTAACCTCGCAGATTAAATTTCGACAATGCTACAAGTCAGCCTAGCTCTGGTCCGTATCATGCTTATGATAGTGATGAGCTGTTTATGTTCTTATGGATTCAAATGAATATATTCAACAATGTTATATCAGACCATGGGTCGTTGCTGGACAATCAGTATTAGGGTGCTTTACTGCTCATGGTAATGATCAGTGTTGCGTCCTGCCAAGTGTAGCGCTTTGTGCTAAGATAAAAAACTCAATTTTGGTCTCATCAGGACAGAGAGACTTTTCCCCAAATGTTTACTGAGTCTCAAGTGCAGGATTTCATATGGCTTTTCTCCCCAATAATAGCTTTCTTCTAGTTACTCTTACATGAAGCTTTATTGAGTGTCTGGGCTATGGCTGAAGTATGAACAGTTTCTCTCATCTGAGCTGATGATCTCTCCAGCTCCTTCAGTTGCTTCTTTTGGATGCTTCTCCTACTAATGCCCTCTTTACCAAGTCACTGACTTTTGGTGGACAACATCCTCTAGGCAGAGGTGTAGTTGTGCAATAATCTTTCCATTTTTTAAATAGCGGCTGTAATCGTGCTCTGCGGGATATTTAAATCGATACCTGATCATTTTCCTTAACTTTCTCACAGACCTGTTTTGATAGCTTTGTGTTCTTCATGATCAAGTTTGTTTAGGTATGTTCTCTAACAAACTCTGGGTCATTCCAGGAACAGGTGTATTTGTATTACGTATCATATAACACTTTAATCGCGCATAGGTGGACTCCATTCAATTGAATTATTTGACTTACGCTGGTTGCAACACAACTAATTTAGGGATTTTACAGCAACAGCGGTGAATACTTACGCAATCACAATATTTACATTTTTAATTAATTTCGCAAGCTGTAAATTGATTATGGGCCATTTTGTGTAAACAAATCATACGACCTCGGAATCTCCTACTGTATATGTATATGAGTAAATAATAGGGCTCCACCTCATTAGTATTGATTAACAAGTGCTGGCCATATTGTTTATAAATGTGAAGGTGTTTTGGATAATTATTGAGTTTGACACCAAATTTGTGAAGATAGGCCAAAAGTCCTAGGACTGGTTTGTAAAAGTATGCAAATTAGAAAAAAATATATATAAATAAGCAGAGCTAAATGTGTTTTTTGTTTGGGAGAACCCAAGGACTCATGAGATATGGACCCAAAAAATAAACACTTGTGCTCTAGCGCCCCCATTCGGTCTGGCCCATCTTGCTTGGCTGAGAAGCAGGAAGGACTTTTTCATGTCTCTATGACTTATTATTTGGTCTAGACAAGTCCTTTTAAGGCAGAAAATAATAATAAGAGGAAAGAAAAATCCTAACAGTTACAATTGGGTTCCAGCAGGCTTGAACCCCTAATAACAACTTTCCTGATGTCTTGAATTATGTAAAATGTTTATAATGTTAAAAAAGCTCTGTTGTTAATGAGCATTTCAAATTCCCTGTCAAATATAGAAGAAAAAAAAAAAATGTTTTGACAGTCCTTTTCAAATGCCTGTCCACATGCTAGGGGTTTGTAGAAACAAAACATTTGTGAATGGCAGTCTGGTATTTCGTGAATCTATGATTCTCTTTTCGAACTCTGCAAAACCCCGACTCCTAAGCTTCTGCTCATTCAAAAGCTGTCATTCACATGCAAGAAAACACAACTGAATGTTTGCTCTAGTTTTTAATCCTGACAAGACAAACCTACGTGTCTACTGAATGTTCACTTTCCATTCCAGTGACTGTAGAAATCCTACATCATGGTTTCATCCAGCATTATGCCTGCAGAGAGTGAAGTAGCTATAAAAGATTAGTCACTGACAAGGAGCTGCGTAGCTGCCAAGCCACTGGCCCCAAGAGGAAGATCTAAGAGCCCTGATGCAAATCAGGTTTGTTCTGAATATTTTGAGTGTGCTGCAGTATATAGTAGCATGCATGCTGTGAATCAAATGAAACATCTGTGCTGTATGAGAGGGTGGGCCAGTTGATAAAGATTGGGAAATTCTTGTTAGTTGCTTAAGTAATGCTGAAAAGAAGACTGGTTTGTTTTTTGAACAGTACTTTGAAATAATTAGACATAATATTACTTCTAGTTTCTACTAGAGTTAATGTCTCTCTCTACATATAATAACAATTAGTAATTCTACTTAGCCAATAATCTATTCATCCCTGTTAACAATGGATGTCCTTTTTTTTTATTTTTTTTGTGCCTCTTCAATTGTGTGAATAGAATATACTGGATGCAAAATGTTGTGTGCTTGATGCTACGAAAGATTCCACAAACACCATTTTTAATATTACCTTTATGCGTTTGTTTACTCGCAGTGCAATAGTTGTGAACGAAATGGCACGCACTTGAGGGTTTAATTCACAGCAAAAATAGATTGAGAGAGGGCAGAAGAGATCTATAATTGGAATCTGTTGACTCCAGACACAAATCTTTGCTATAACGCTCAGCAGCACTACTTGCCTTGGCTAATGGGAAAATATCTGCAAGGACACATTCGCTCAGTAAATATCTTTCAATGCCTTTCATGCCACATTATTGACAACGTCAGCGATGCTCTTAAGTCTTCACAAGATTGGTCATATTCCAGTGATGATTACTAATATTAAAATGACATTAGGGAAAATGTTATATTAAAGTTTAATGTACAGGAATAAAATGGTTTTCAGTGTAACATTTTTGAAATGTGCTGTAATGGATGCTGGTTTCTAATGGTTCTTATGAAAGATTATATAACTTCAATCCTCACCTATAATCCTATAATCAAAATTAGGTAATGAAACATGAGGAAAGAAAAAATCACTTGAATGGTTCATTTTAGAACATCAGTTAGTTTCGGTCCACCAAACTGATTGGTCGAGTGGAGTTCCAAGAGTGACTATATTTCCTATAACCACACTGGATGTATATCACTCAGCTCGTCTTTGATCGCCACCTAAATCTCCACTTTCCACCATGGCACTTGGCCTTCGGGCTTGTGCCTCGTGTGATATTGCTTAAATATAAACTCCTCTCAGTGCGCAGTTGATTCCAGTAAACCAGTCTTCAACTAAGTCCAGATCTATAAAGATGCTGTATACTTAATACAAATTAAAAAAGAGTGCGAGTACAGCAGCGATGATTATATGGGCAAACAAACTACTTTGCTTCAGATTTTAATAAAAGTAATTTGTAATATGTGTTGCTTTCTATTCAAGTGTTTTGGCTGTATTTCTATTCACTTCCTAGATTGTGTTGTTCTGCACAATTTGGTAACTTGTTGCTTGAAAGAGAATCTTATCTAAGGTTTATTTAAAATATTTACAACCCCACAAATATGTAGAGTCATATAAGACTCCCATTAATACAGGACACTGGGAAGCTTATGTTAAGACCAGGGTCGAGGTGTAACTTAAATAATTTGACTGAAACCAAAATATTCGTTCCTTAGGTTTTTCTATTCGATTAAAGAAGCATGAAACTTCAGGGTTCAGCCAGGCTAACATCATAAAGAAAAGAAAAGAAAAAAAAATAACTCACAACTGACTTTATTAATGATCCAAAAAAAAAAAAAAAATGACAAAGTCTTACCTAATTCCCTCGCTAACCACATACACAGGAGAAAAGGTAAAGATTTTAAAAACTTGTTTACTTAACTAGAACGATGATTATCACACACGAGGAGAACTAATCATATGATCAAAACAAACTTGCGCACCCACACAACTTAACGCCAATCACATCAATCCCGCTTAGCCAGTTAACATCTTTTTTTTTACAACAAAAAATCAACCCCGCTTTCAGAGTAAATTCTCGTCCCTCTCTTAATCCAACGTCGACGTCCTTTTTAAAGCTTCCTTTCCAGACCACACCCAATCAACAGCTCCAGTGTGGGCGTGTCAGAGTAGAATCAATCTGCCAGAGATAGAGAGAGAAAGAGAGAGAGAAAAGACAAGGAGGGAGGGAGAGAGAAAACACACAGAGCAGAGCACAAAAATCCTCCTCCCGATGTAACACTTAACATTCCTCACCACAAACCAATAAGACAGCCACAGCAACTGAAATGAATAGTTCCAGAAATTCAAATTCTCTATAAAGCTAAACAATACTGCTACCTGATATGACATCTTTTCCCCTTAAGGCCTGCGTGGATACAGACTGCTCTTGGTGGAATGCAAATGTAATAGTGAGATGTGAGGAAATGAACGCAGAGTTTATCATACATCATCAGCCCGCTAACAGAAACCACCACTGACATTTGTATGGACCAGAGGAGTGGTGGAGGAAAAAAAAAAAATGACAAAAGAATGGAGAACTCAGTGGTGAGTGAACAGCCTGGCAATCTGTCAGGATCTGAAGCCTTTTTGGGAGATCAGACCGATTCGTCTTGTTTAATACGCTGCAGCTGATGGGAGAGAATGAGGAAATGGATAGGGGTAAAAAGGAGGAGGAGGAGGAGGAGTAGAGTGGGGAGATGGAGCTGGAAGAACGCCATAGGGGTCAGTGAGGACTCCTGATGGGAGTAATGAGGTTCATATACCATCCCACACGTTCCTCCCAAAGAGAGGAGCTTAACTGTCTCTCATTGCTAGTACTGATAGATCGTATGCTGCCTGGATCGACCACAGACTCACCCCTCTAATGCTGATGTACCTGATTCAGAGTTTATGTAATGTCATGCCTTAAGCCTTAGATGCAGGAACAAGAACCTCACAGTTTTCCAAACGAGAGGACGAAAGGACTGAAAGGATTACAGTACTTAGCGAAGTAGGTTTTTATTGTCAAGACATGTATGCAGTGGGGTTAAAAACTGTAATTTCTGGACCATGGGCAAGCACATGGTTTCTGTACTAAAGCAAATCAGAAAATGAGACATTATTGAAAATAGCCAGACTAACTGGTATGGATGTCTATCATGAAAAAGTAAAGAACTTGAACAAAGACAAGCACTTTTGGCACAAAGGTAAGTGACAGCTTCACACCGGTTATTCATGCCTTATGAGGACATTGAGATGCTGCTGCTTATGTTCAAGGGGAAAAAAATTCACCGGTATCTGCTTGGCCTGCACTACGTGTCTGGCGTAACAATGGCAACATGAAAAGCAGTGCAATCAATATTTCTTCCACTAATTGAAGGGCTTTTTATCTGAACCAGTCTCCGTGGGCCCTGGTGTGGAAGAAGAGATGGTTGAGGGAGAGATTGCTTCGAACAGCTGCTCCATATTCACTCCGCTGGCGTACTCTTGTTCTCTTTAGAAAGTTCTGGCAGCTTCAGGAACGCGGCAACGCTCCCTTATCAGTATGGGATGGGAAATGCATTAAATGCATGAAATGGTCTATAGATAAATAGATAGACATTTCACACTGTTTAAAATGTTCACACTGTTGACAGTGTTTGCATTGCACTGCCACTTTAATTCCACAGAAATCTGCTGCTTGTATCTACAATGTTTATACCCACTGCAGTACCACATCACACTCTTACACTGTATTAGTTTCTATATTATATGTTACTGTATTAGTATATACTGTGTATTATATATACTGTGTGTATATATATATATATATATATATATATATATATATATATATATATATATATATATACACACACACACACACACACACACACACACACACACACACACACATATATATATATATATATATATATATATATATATATATATATATATATATATATATATATACAGTAATGTTAAAAAAAAAAAAATAAGTGCACCCCAAGCGGAAATTGTTGGCTTTTTTTTTTTTTTTTGACATATTTGGACAAGCAAACATTTGATCATCTTTGAAACAGTGCATTTTAATAAAGTTTATATGTTTGAACAAACCCAAAAGGCTTTTCAATCATTTATTCAACAGAAATATCAATAGATGTAATACTTTTTCCAACAGAAGAATAAGTACACCCTTGGGCTCATAAGCTAGTATTAGCAGAAATAACTTCTTGTAGATGTTTTGTATAATTGTCCACCAGGCTTGCTGGAATTTTTGACCACTCTTCCATGCAAGATTTTTTCACTTACAAGATGTTTGAGAGTTTTCTTGCATGTTCTGCCTGTTTCAAATCCACCCACAACATTTCAATGGGATTCAAATCCTGGCTCTGACTAGGCCATTCCATAAGCCTCCATTTCTTCTTTTTGAGACATTCCTTGTTGGATGTGCTAGTGTGCTTAGTGTCCTGTTGAAAGGTCCACTTTCAGTTCAACTTCAACTTTCGGACAGATGGCCTCACATTATCTTCAAGCACTCTTTGATATGATGCAGAATTTATAGTTGAATCAATGAATGCAAGCTGTCCAGTCCCTGAGGCAGTGAAGCAACCCCAAACCATAACATTTCCACCACCTTGCTTAACAGTTGGTATGAGGTGCTTCTCCTGAAAAGCTGTCTTTGGTCTGTGGCAAACATGTCTGCTGTTACTGTGGCCAAACAACTCTCTTTTATGTGTTTGCCCAGAGCACATTATTCGAACAGGCCTGGTCTTTGCCTATATGCTCATTGGCAAACTTTAGTCTTGCAAAGGCTTATTCCTGGCACATTTTCCATGCAGGTCAAATTTGTGCAATCTCTTTCTCATTGTAGAAGCATGCACTTTTGACACCAATAGTTGCAAGGCTTACTAACAGGGTCTGTGATGAAATTTTGGGGTTCCTGGTGACTTCTTTTTGTATCAGACGGTCTGCTCTTGGGCTGAATTTGCTGGGACGGCCAGTCCCGGACAAACTGGCAGTCATTTAAAATTGGAGCCATTTGTAGATTTTTTTTCCTTACAGTGGAATTACGTATTGGAGATCTTTTTAAATCCCCTGCCAGACTCATAGACATCCACAACCATTTTTTTCTGGAGGTCTTACAGAACTCTTGGCATGATGACACCAAACACCTAAATAGTAAAAGGAACACTTGACACTAGATGTGAGAGTAAAGGTGTGATAAATGAAGGGGTGTACTTATTTATTTATTTATTTATTTTTTACATGTGACTGAACTTTTTTTTTGTTCATTTAAATTGTGAAAATTACTACAAAATGGCAATTTTATGTGTCATTTGATAGTGTATCAACTTCATTAATAGGCACTGTTTCAAGAGGATCAAATGTTTGCTTGTCTAAATACATAAAAAGGCCAACAATTTCCATGGGAAAAAAAAACTTATTTTTTCACATGACTATGTATGTATATATATATATATATATATATATATATATATATATATATATATATACTCATATGTATACTCTTATTTACTGTATAAATAAGAAGAGTGTGATGTGGTAGTGCAATGGGTGTAAACATTGTAGATACAAGCAGCAGACATGTGGAATTAAAGTGGCAGTACATATGGGTATGAATAGTGGATGGTGGTAGCTCAACTAATCAAGTTCATCTATTGTCCAATGAGCTTATCCAAAAACTGGCTCAGTGTAAAATAGTGTCCCAGCACAGTGATGAGCTGTTGTACAGTGTGATCATTGTTGGTACAAACAACATCCTGTTCCTCTTCTTTCTACAATGGAACTGTAGAAGTCTTCTATTAAAGGAGCTCTGTTGTTTAACCAGTAGGTCATGGAGGTGATGCTGTTGGTTGTCTAAAATGGCTGTGAGTTTGTTGAGTGTCCTCTTTTCCACCATCATCTCAAAACTCTCCAGAGAGCAGCCCAAGACACAGCCGACCTTCTTGATCTGTTTGTTGAGGGGGTTTTTTTTGCATCTCCATCTCTGATGCCTCCTCCCCAGAGAAGATTGCACTGGCTACCACAGACTATTAGAAAATCTCTAATGTTGTGCTGCAAACAATAGAACGTAGAGTCTGCTCATCCCTTTCCTGTACACAGCCTCTAGCAGTTGACCTTCCACTCCAGCTTGCTGTCGAGATGGATACCAAGGTATCAGTCGGTGTCAACTTGCTCAACATCCTGACCCATGATGGTAATGGGGCTGGTTGTGGTCCTCCTCCTCCTGGAGTCCAGTACCATCTTCTTGGTCTTGGCCACATTGAGGAGCAGATGGTTCTTCCCACACCACTCCACGAAGTTGTTGACCAGGCCCCTGTAGTCCTCTTCTTGTACATCCCTGATGAACCCTTCCACAACAGAGTTATCAGAAAATTTCTGAAGGTGGCAGAAGTCTGAACTGCACTGAAAGTCTGTGGTGTACAGGGTGAAGAGGAAGGGAGAGAGCACAGTTCCCTGTGGTGCTCCAGTGCTGCTCAGTAGGTGCTCAGACAGGCCAGTTCCAGTTCCAGCTGCACAACCTGGGGTCTATTGGACGGGTAGTCAGTGACCCAGGATATCATGGACTGCATTCTTCTCTCTCAGCAGGAGAGGTTGGATGGTGTTAAATGCTCTCAAGAAATCAAAGAAAGTGATTCTCACTTTGGTGTTGTAGTCCTGATGGGGGTGGGCCTTTTGCATTAGCTATATGACTGCACTGTCCATGCCTACTTGTGGCTGGTAGATTAACTGCAGAGGATCCGGAAAAGAGCTGACATGAGGTCTCGGATGGAATAGCATTAATCTTTCCAGGACATGTGATGTGAGGGCTACTGGTCTATAATCATTCAGAGAAGAGGGAGTTGATTTTCTTCAGAACAGGAACCAGGCAGCATATATCTAGGAGCTATTTAAACTTGCATTTATCATTTTCTAAACAATTCCTATGAGCCAAATGATCTGAAACAAACATATTATAGGTGCTTAAGGCCAGGACGAGGGGTGGTATTAGAGTCCATAATGCTTCTTCCAGGGTCCTTTGTATAAAATGCAATAAAATAACGATGAAATTCATAGTAATTAGGCAGGAAGCCATGTGGTGATGCCGTGTTTTAGAAGCGAAAGAGATCACAGTCTTATATCAGCTTAGAATCACACTGGCTATGAACAAGCATTCTACAAAGCATTGATTTAAAATCCAGTCTAGCCTATATACAGATTGTGTCCTCTAAGGACTCTGTGTACATTGTAATGAGAACTAGCAGTAATTAGGATGTTGGTTTTGTCCACAGGCATACTCAGTTGCAGGCTTTAACTGAAAAAAAAATTAATCAACAAAAGGTAGGCAGCCAGCAAGCAAGGTGATTGGATGCTTCCTGACAGTGTCAGTTCTTTTATCACAATGAGCAGCTCCATCATGTCTATTAATACAAATTAGTCCACATTAGTTCTCCTGGGCTTTTGAGATACAGCATCTGCTGCACAAGCAAAATGGCTGAAACAAATAAAAGACATTAACTCTTTCCCCCCATTCTGTTGTTCAGTGTGAACATTAACTGAAGCCTTTGACCTGTATCTGAATGATTTTTTTTTTGTTGCTTCCATTTGATTGGCTGATAGTTGCATAAAAGAGTAGGTATACAAGTGTTCCATAATGATATAAAATACTAGTGATTGTGATTGACACATATTGGCAACAGTTGTTTACAAAACAAAGAAAATCAACTTAGAGAGCAGTATTTCAATTAATTTTTTTTTAATACAGATATTTGAGTGAAATTTCTGCTAGTATACCTGTGAAATCACAAGGAACCAATGATCAGTCACATGCTGTGAAGCACTGGCACAAAGCTAATCTCCAAAGTCATGGATAGAGAGCCTCTGTGGCCATGGCAAATGGATTTGGAATTTATCTTAATATGCTTATCCAGAATGGCCTCCTTCTCATCACAATGCTAAATGGATATTTTTTTCACTATGAAACTAACTGGAATAAACAAGTCTTCTGTTGATTCATTATTTTCCTTGAAGTAGAAACCTGTGTGAAACCTGAGTGGAACCTGATGTGGTCTTCTGCTGTTGTAGGTTTGATGTGTTGTGCATTCTGAGATGCTTTTCTGCTCACCACGGTTATAAAGAGTGTTTCTTTGAGTTACGACAGACTTCCTGTCCATGTAGACTGGTCTGGTTATTCTCCTCTGATCACTCTCATCAACAAGGTGTTTCAGTCTGCAGACCGACAGGAGGTTTTTTGTTTTTCGCACTTCCTGTGTAAACTCTAGAGAGTGTGAAATACCCAGGCGATCAGCGGTTCCTGAAATACTCAACCAATCTGGCACGAACAACCATGCCACGGTTAAAGTCACAGAAATTACATTTACATTTATTCATTTAGCAGACGCTTTTATCCAAAGTGACTTACAAATAATAAAACACAAGGAAAACGATATATTAAGCGGAGAACAATACAAGTAGTGCAACAATACAACACTATTAAATGAGTTCTAGAGAAGCAAAGTGCACAGAGTAGAGGTGTAAGATCCAGTGTAAGTGCCGAATGTTTTTTTTTTTTTAATATATAAGGGGGGAGGGGCAAGTTTGGGGTTAGTTAAGTGTTCACGGAAGAGGTGGGACTTTAACCTTTTTTTGAAGATAGTGACAGATCCTGTTGTCCAGATTGAGGTTGGAAGTTCATTCCACCATTGAGGAACCGTCAGATTGAAGGCTCTGGAAAGGGACCTTTCTAAGATTGCATGAGAACATAAACCTCAAGGAGAATGTTGAGGTGGGGAGGTGTTTGGGTGCTGTTCCTGACAAGGTCTTGTACTTGAGCATCAAGGCCTTGAATTTGATGCAGGCAGATACAGGAAGCCAGTAGAGGGAGATGAAGAGGGGTGTGACATGGGTTCTTTTGAGCTGGTTGAAGACAAAGTGTGCTGCTGCATTCTGAATCATCTGAAGGGTTTTGATGGAACTGGCTGGGAGGCCCGAGAGTAGTGCGTTGCAATAGTTTTGTCCAGATGACAAGAGCCTGGACTAGTAGCTGTGTAGCCTGTTCAGAGATATAGGGTCTAATTTTCTCGATGTTGTACAGAATGAACCTACAAGATCGTGCAGTTGTTCCAGTGTGGTCTGGAAAGGTCAAATTGTCATGGAAAGTCAGCTCAAGTTTTCTGGCTGTCCTGGTTGGCTTGAGTGTGGTTGAGCCAAGCTGTACGGTGAGGTTGTGGTTGATTGAGGGGCAGGCAGGGATGACGAGAAGATCCCTTTTTGCCAAGTTAAGCTTAAGGTGGCTGTTGGATTTCCATGTATCTCAGGAATCTCAGATTATGCCTGTCAGATCGTCCGTCATGCCTTCCAGCCTGTTTTACCATTAACTTCTATTAACTTTTAGAAAGTGTGGTTTACCACAGAGAGTCAGGCGCACCCGGAGAGTCCGAATGAGCACACACACTGACACATATGAATGTTCACAGAGACTTCTCGTTTATTTCATGCAAAACAAGAGTATTTATACACATTAAGAAGAAGCAGTGCGTGGACGGTTTCTACTGGTCCAGGTTTCAGACAGATTTAAACAAAACACACAGCACATAGTCATAACACAAAATAAGTCCTGTGTCATGTTGACACGGAAATACATAATAATATAATCAAGGATAGCAGTTGATCAGCTTATTTAAAGAGGTAATCAAATGAACACAAGGTAATTAAATGAATACATTCATCATAGGTATTTGATAGCAGTTCATAATATAAGAGAGTACATGGTATGAGAGAATTTCCCTTCAGTGGCGTTCCTTCATCCAGTTTGAGATGTCAGACAGAAATCATATATATACACATTAATTATTCCTCTTTGTGACTGTAGATGTGAATTAAAAAAAATACAATATATGGTTATATGCCCAGAAGTTTGTGGACACCTGATCACACAGAGCATAGCTGTGGGGATTTGTGCTCATTCAGCCACAAGAGTATTAGTGAGGCTAGACACTGATGTTGGGTGAGGGGGCCTGGGGCACTTTCATCCCAATAATTATCAGTGGGGTTGACGTCAGGGCTCTGTGCAGGCCACTCAAGTTCCTCCAAACCAACTTTGAAACCATGTTTTTATAAACTTTGCTTTGTGCTCAAAGGCATTGTTATCCTGGAGCAGGTTTGGCTCCATTTCAGTGAAGGTCCAGTGAAGGGAAATCTTAATGCTACAGCATACAAGGACATTCTATACAATTGAATGCGTCCAACTTTGTGGCAACAGTTTGGGGAAGACTTACATATGGGTGTGATGGTCAGGTGTCCACAATCTTTTGGCCATGTAGTGTATTCATTTGGTAACACTTCATAAATGCATATGAGTGATTACTAAGCATCGTTTAACTACACTTACTTGCTGTATGTGATCATTTAATATGTTATAAATTAAGCAGTTAGGTTTTCAAATTCACAGAGAGGATGTCATGTGTGGTAATGACAGGCAAGATACAAGTGCGCAAAATCAAATCAAAGGCTCAACACAGAAGATCTGGACGCAACTTAGAAACACACCAATGACAGGACGGGGGATGGAGACAGGACTAGACTCAAAACAAAGACACATGTTAAATTGAAACCATGTCAAAACAGACAGTAAAACAAAACATCAATGTAGTGCTTAGAGGGGGAATTCTTGACAGAGGATTAGTTATGGATAGTTATTATTGTGCACTTCTCTGCATTTATGAATTCCCAAAGTGACAAGCTTTCAATTAAAAAAAAAAAAAAAAAAACATTGGAAAATATCAACAGTATCAGTCATCTTTTATGGAAAATAAATGCTACAGACTAAACTCCTTCACCAAAATTACCTTAAATGCTTAATATTGACTCTTATTAACTTGCATAATATAATATTGACTTGACTTGCAGATTTGCATCAAATTCTCAAATTTGATCCGAATCTGCGGTGAGGAAAATCACAGGTTTATAATAAAGTACTTATTCTAGTATGTTATGGTTTCTGTAGTAACAGCTAATTCACAGGAGCTAAGGACAGACACACATAATTTAATAGTAATAATAATAATAATAATAAATTCCAATAATAATAATAATAAGATATATATATATATATGTATGTATAATTATTATTAATAATAATAACAACTACAATAATAATAATTATTATTAATAATAATAATATGATAAGTGTATAAAAGTTTTATCAGTGGATAAAGATCAGTCAGTATACTTATATACTGTATTTATTTGCATTGACACTTTCAAGCGAATAACTGTATCACCCACAGCATAACACGACCAGATCCTCTCACTGAAAGGGTCGATCATTCGGTACATTTTTCATGTACTCGCCCACTTGTCGAGAATATGGTGAAGGATGACTCATCTGACTATTTCATCATGTCTGTACACCAGTGGCAGTGGTTTTTGCACCACTGAGCTCTCAAATGTGCCTTGGTCTTTATAATCCAACCCTGTTTACTGATGTCTTAGATTTAAATGTAGATGTCACTTTAGTTACAGTTCCTATTCAAACACAGCCAGATCAACAGTCAGTGTGACCGAAGCTTTTTCCATCCTGTCTATAATGAACCCTCTTTCAAAGTCACTTCTCTTCCACTTGTCAATTTGACCCAAAATTGAGGTCAACTAGCCTGCTCAGTGTTTTTACACATGCTGCAGAGCACAGTAGGATGTTAATTGCTTAATTGTATCATGCAGTACATCTGTCTGGAAGCATGCACACCCTGTAGGTTTCGTCACGCAGTAATCTTTTTTCCCCTTTAATTTGTCACTTGTCTGTATTTATGGGCTTTAATGTTTGGATTTCTTTATATGTTTCTTAAGTCTGGTGAAAATTTCATATATACAGTGAGGGAAAAAAGTATTTGATCCCCTGCTGATTTTGTACGTTTGCCCACTGACAAAGAAATGATCAGTCTATAATTTTAATGGTAGTTGTATTTGAACAGTGAGAGACAGAATAACAACAAAAAAATCCAGAAAAACGCATGTCAAAAATTTTATAAATTAATTTGCATTTTAATGAGGGAAAAAAGTATTTGACCCCCTCTCAATCAGAAAGATTTCTGGCTCCCAGGTGTCTTTTATACAGGTAACGAGCTGAGATTAGGAGCACACTCTTAAAGGGAGTGCTCCTAATAGCAGTTTGTTACCTGTATAAAAGACACCTGTCCACAGAAGCAATCAATCAGTCATATTCCAAACTCTCCACCATGGCCAAGACCAAAGAGCTCTCCAAGGATGTCAGGGACAAGACTGTAGACCTACACAAGTCTGGAATGGGCTACAAGACCATTGCCAAGCAGCTTGGTGAGGAGGTGACAACAGTTGGTGCGATTATTCGCAAATGGAAGAAGCACAAAAGAACTGTCAATCTCCCTCGGCCTGGGGCTCCATGCAAGATCTCACCTCGTGGAGTTGCATTGATCATGAGAACAGTGAGGAATCAGCCCAGAACTACACGGGAGGATCTTGTCAATGATCTCAAGGCAGCTGGGACCATAGTCACCAAGAAAACAATTGGTAACACACTACGCCATGAAGGACTGAAATCCTGCAGCGCGCGCAAGGTCCGCTGCTCAAGAAAACACATATACATGCCCGTCTGAAGTTTGCCAATGAACATCTGAATGATTCTGAGGACAACTGGGTGAAAGCGTTGAGGTCAGATGAGACCAAAATGGAGCTCTTTGGCATCAACTCAACTCGCCGTGTTTGGAGGAGGAGGAATGCTGCCTATGACCCCTGGAACACCATCCCCACCGTCAAACATGGAGGTGGAAACATTATGCTTTGGGGGTTTTTTTCTGCTAAGGGGACAGGACAACTTCACCGCATCAAAGGGACGATGGACGGGGCCATGTACCGTCAAATCTTGGGTGAAAACCTCCTTCCCTCAGACAGGGCATTGAAAATGGGTCGTGGATGGATATTCCAGCATGACAATGACCCAAAACACATGGCCAAGGCAACAAAGGAGTGGTTCAAGAAGAAGCACATTAAGGCCCTGGAGTGACCTAGGCAGTCTCCAGACCTTAATCCCATAGAAAATCTGTGGAGAGAGCTGAAGGTTCGAGTTGCCAAACATCAGCCTCGAAACCTTAATGACTTGGAGAAGATCTGCAAAGAGGAGTGGGACAAAATCCCTCCTGAGATGTGTGCAAACCTGGTGGCCAACTACAAGAAACGTCTGACCTCTGTGATTGCCAACAAGGGTTTTTAAACCAAGTACTAAGTCATGTTTTGCAGAGGGGTCAAATACTTATTTCCCTCATTAAAATGCAAATCAATTCATAACATTTTTGATGTGCGTTTTTCTGGATTTTTTTGTTGTTATCCTGTCTCTCACTGTTCAAATAAATCTACCATTAAAGTTATAGACTGATCATTTCTTTGTCAGTGGGTAAACATACAAAATCAGCAGGGGATCAAATACTTTTTTCCCTCACTGTATATATATATATATATATATATATATATATATATATATATATATATATATATATATATATATTAGGGATGCACCGAGATGAAAATTCTTGGCCGAAGTCGAAACCAAATATAATAAAAAACTTGGCCGAAAGCCGAAAGCCGAATACCGAACACGTTTTTTCGCGTTTTTTCCATTTATTTTGCCATTTTTTTTCACCATTGCATAAATTAAATAGTCAAAATGTGCTTTTTACTATTTTGTCTTGCTTTTCAAAGAAAAAAATCAATGACAAAAACTACAATTTCAAAATATTTATTTAACACTGAACATTTTTTTTCATTCCAGCAGGCATAGGCTACCAACAAGGCACATAGCCAAGGCCCACTTGAATAGCCGATGTTAGGCCTATAACTGACTGCTGAAAGAATGTAACACTCTGTAGCCTACAACAAAAAAGTGGATTAAAAAGTGCCAAGACAAGAGTGCAAAAAATGGTTCTGTTGGGTTCTATACAGCTGATTATATTGGGGATATATACCGCTCGCATCCCTGTACACCTTGCGGAGTATTATAGTAGATATAATATAGTTAGATACGTTGTTAATGTTATGTTCCTTGATAGATTTAGTTAGTTTAAACTATAGATTAGTTCATTTAGTCCTCGCTGGTTGTTCCGCTCCCAGTCCATAGTACTAGTTCATGTTTCTTGTTTTGTGTTTTGACCCTGTTTTCTGTGACTGCGTTTTTTGGATTATGATTTGGATTTGTCTGCATGCCCTTAAATAAATACATCTTTACCTGCTTCCGTACTCTACTCCCTTACGTCTCGCGACGTGACAGAATACTCCGGAACAGAAACAAATCAAATGCACGTCTCCACAGTAAACAATGTCACGTTTGTCAACATCCGAAGAGCATGCGCTCGTGCACGTGCATGCACACGCCCCCTCAACGCTCCGAAAGCGCTGCCGGAAGTGGAGGTCGTGAAATTCCCGCGTCTCACTCTGGTTGCTAGGCTATTTGGCGCGTCATTAAACACGTCATTGTTCGGTCAAATTTATTTGGCCTTTTCACTTATTCCACCGAACACCGAAAGTGCTTTTTTTGCTATTTTCAGCCGAATAATTTCGGTTGCCGAACATTCGGTGCATCCCTAATATATATATATATATATTATATATATACACACACACATGTATACATATATATTTGTGTGTGTGTGTGTGTGTGTGTGTGTATATATATATATATATATATATATTTATATATATATATATATATATATATATATATATATATATATATATTTATATATATATATATATATATATATATATATATATATATATATATATATATATATATGTATGTATATATATATATATATATATACACGGGGAAATAAGTATTGAATGCATCAACATTTTTTGTTGGCGTGTGGAAAGTGGGATGAGACAGGAAAACAAGTATTGAACACGCTAACTGAAATGTATTTAATACTTAGTGGAGAAGCCTTTGTTTGTAATGACAGCTTCAAGACGCTTCCTGTATGAAGAAATTAAAGGGTCGTATTAATTAGGTGTGATTTTGGCCCGTTCTTCTAAACATATTGTCTTTAAATCTTGTTCAATTGGATTCGAGTCAGGTGATTGACTGGGTCATTCTAACCCCTTGATTTTTTTCTCTGAAACCAATTGAGAGTTTTCTTTGCTGTATGATTTGGATCGTTGTCCTGCTGGAAGTCCACCCACGTCTCATCTTCATCATCCTGGAGGATGGCAGCAGATTCTTCTCAAGAATCTCCCGGTAAAGGACTCCATTCATCGTTCCTTCAATTATATGAAGTCTGCCAGTACCATGCGATGAAAAACAGCCCCACACCATGATCCTTCCACCTCCACACTTCACTGTTGGTATAGTGTTTTTAGGGTGATGTGCAGTGCCATTTCTTCTCCAAACATGGTGAGTAGTATAACAGCCAAAAAATTACATTTTGCTCTCGTCTGACCAGACTACACTCTCCCAGTATTTCATAGGCTTGTCCAAATCAGTTGTAGTAAACTTTAACCGAGCTTCAACATGTATTTTCTTTAGTAATGGAGTCTTGCGGTTGAGCGTGAGCAGTGGAGTGCATTGCCTATTGTTTTCTCTGTGACGATGGCACCTGCTGCCTCCAAGTGTTTCTGGAGCTCTTTCCGAGTGGTTCTTGGCTCTTGGGTTACTCTTCTGACTCCCTGGTCAGGAGTCTTGTGAGGAGCTCCTGTGCGTGGCCGGTTGATGACGGAGTGATGTTGCTTCCACTTGTGGATAATGACCCCAGTGGTGCATACTGGAGGATTCAGAAGTTTTGAAATACGCCTGTATCCGATTCCATCAATATGTTTCGCAACAATAAGGTTGTGAAGGTCTTGGGAGAGCTCTTTGCTTTTACCCATCATGAGATGTTTCTTGTGTGACACCTTGGTAACGAAAAGCCTTTTTATAGACCATCAATTTACTAACCCAGCTGATATTAATTTGCACAGATAGGGGGTATGATTGCTTACAGATTTTAGCTGGTTCCTTGCCTTACCTAGCCTTGGAGAACTGTTTTTCCTTAGCGTGTTCAATACTTTTTTCGTGTGTCATTCCACTTTATTACACATAACTATTTATGGACTTTAATGTTGTGAATTCTTTATACTTCCAGATTTCATGAGTTAATATTGATGTCTGGTGGAAAAAATGTTGTCGCGTTCAATACTTATTTCCTTATTTGTATATATATATATATATATATATATATATATATATATATATATATATATATATATATACATACATACATATATACATAATTACTGATATGGTAGTGAACACACTGGGTTCTTTGTTATTTGATAAAATCTGAAATTGCACTGTCATATCCTGCTCTTACCTGTTTGACAGCAGTTTATTTACTCATGATTGTGAAGAAAAGTGTGCTTCTTTCTCTTCTGAAAAACACAGAAATCATCCCCTGTGAGTGCTCCTATTTCTTCATCTCTGAATACAATGTTCAGTGTATAATCGCCAAGTCCTATCAAAAGTGCTGCCTTAACCTTCTTGGACTGTGGTGCCCTGGGGCTGTTGTGCACATTTTGTACTTTCTTTGGTATTTACATATGGCTTCCTGCATCACATGCTCCATCTAATGTCAACAGGGGATTGCAGCCTGTCAGTGGGACTGCACCTACTGCCCAACTAGGGAAATATGGCTTTAGGACAAGTTTTAAATGCAAATGTACAGGCAAAAATAAACTAAAGCTGAATGCAAACACTTGTTTCTTTAAACCGCAATGCGGCCGAGCATTAGAATTCTAGCGCAGGTCAGTGCATTAGTCGTTTCAAGTTGAGCAAAAGTATGAATAATTCCACCTCGCTGGACAACAGATCTCAGAGGAGGATCAGTCTGCCACTCTAGATTGGATCAGGCATTTTTTTATGTGGGAAGAATAATGCCAGGAGCCATTTCTCTCAAACCGATCCATTTATGTCCTTGTAGAAATGAGCTGCTCATCAATATTTAATTGCAAAAGAAAACATTAAGTTTACTAGAGTATGAGCTATGAGTCATTGCTTATTCTCCTTCAATGACCTACTCCTCCTGACTGCATTGCAATGCTGATATGTTGAGTTTATATAACACTCTCAGCCCCCCATTCAGACTAGCACTGGAGCAGTAAAGCATGGCCAAGGAAGAGGGCTTGTCAACCCACAGCCTCCCTTATAATGAATGTGTTAAAAATTAACACAGGTCTTGCACATGGATGAGAGTCAGGCATCATACTAGAACACAGTTTTGACGCAATATTCATATGAATTGTAACAAGCTAGAGTAATTTCAGTAAATAAGTATATTAAAAGGAAAAGAACCTTCTTGGACCCAGTTTGGATGATACATACAGATGTGCATGACTAGGTGAAAAACTACTAGGTGTACAGTATACAGCAGTACTTTAGTGCACTAGTGCTTGGTGCTAAGGAAAAAAACACAATGCAGTGTGGGTTATTAGGTAGAGCCATATCTCCCTGCAGATCTCGCCTGGTTTCCCACTGAAGCTATGCAGGGTTGAGACTGGTCAGTACCTGGATGGGAGAACTCCTGGGGAAAACTAAGGTTGAAGTGGTATTAGTGAGGCCAGCAGGGGTGTGCACCCTGTGGTCTGTGTGGGGCCTAGTTCACCAGTATAAACAGCACCGTCTTTCGGATGACATGTTAAACCGAGATCATGACTCTCTCTCAAAATTCCCAGGGGTATACCCTGGTATCCTGGTGAAATTCCCTCATTGGCTTTTCTCTATCATGGTCCCCCAATAATCCCCATCCCTGAATTGCCTTCTTCACTCTCTCCTCTCCACTAAGAGCTGGTGTGTGGTGGGAATTCTGGCGCATCATCCAGGTGGATGCTACACGCTAGTGGGGGTTGAGGAGATCCCCCCCCCCATATTATGTAAAGCACGTTGAGTGCCTAGAAAAGCACTATATAAATGTAACTGTAAATAACAGCAAACCTAAAAGTTATTATTGCTCCTACACAGAGATTTGACAACTGTTACAATTTTTTTTTTCTTTATTAATGAACATGGCATGCCCCAAAAGTTCATGAACAGCTATGAATAATAAAATGGTGGCTCGGTGGTCAAAGGCTCTAGGTTAACTCATCTGAAGGTTAGGGGATTGAGCCCCAGTACTGCCAAACTGCCACTGTTGGGCTTTTGAGCAAGGTCCTTAACCCTCTTTATTCCAGGAGTGTTGTATCATGGATGAACCTGCGGTCTGGCTTCAGCTTCCTAACAAGCTGGGATATGCAAAGAAAGAATTTCACTTCTTCTTCAATAATGATATATGTCCAGTTGTGTCTAAGATATATAGAGATATATAAGATATATAAAGATAAAAATATAATGTGGTGTCAACTATTTTATTAGCCTATAAATACAGCTTTAAGTGATGGTAGACTTTGGACTGACATGTGAGGTGGATGATTATTGTTTGTACTCATGTCATTATGACTAGGATAGTGTCATGTAACAACTATCATGGGGAAAAAAATGAGAAGTAGAGATGCAAGCCTGCTTCTGTAACAAAATTACAGCCTTAAATTAGCCCCAAACAGCAGTGATGCATGAAATGATGTCCTGTGCCATGTTGCTGAGACCTATCCATGAAGGGCAATGTGTGCAGAAATAGTAAAGAAGCCAACACATTTCTGTGCACCTTATGTTGGTGTCAAAGTGCATGCTTCTACAATCAGAAAGACTACAGTTTCCCAATGAGCATATAGGCAAAGACCGGGCCTTTTGGAATAATGTGCTCTGGACAAACGAATCAAAGATAGAGTTGTTTGGCCAGAGTAACAGCAGGCATGTTTGGCACAGACCAAAGACAGCTTTTCAGGGGAAGCACCTCATACCAACTGTGAAGCACAGTGATGGAAATGTTGTGGTTTGGGGTTGCTTCTCTGTCTCAGGGACTGGACAGCTTGCTTTAATTGATTCAACTATGAATTCTGCATCATATCAAAGAATGCTTGAAGATAATGTGAGCCCGTCTGTCCGAAGGTTGAAGTTGAACTGAAAGTGGACCTTTCAACAGGATAATGATCCTAATGTGGCGATATTCCAATATGAAGGGAGACGTTTATCCTACCACCTACACCAGAATGTGGCAATATTCCCAATTGGAGGGAAACGTTTATCCCAAATTCAGTAAATCCAACTATGCCACCCTGTGGGAGAACCAGGGAAATACTCCCAAAAAAAAGGCACACAGATAAGTTTCACAAATCGGGACAAAGAACATGAGAGTAAGACATGAGTACGAATATAAAAAATTATATTTTATTATGACACTTCAGCATCATTTAAAACTTAACATGAAAATATAAAATCGCTTTCCCATGAAGCACAATAAGGGTTTTAAAACTAAGAACTTCTCCAGGCCCAGGCTTGGCAGGGACAAGGCAGGCCAGCTACAACTTGGGAGGTCATCCAAACCCACTGCAAGTCACACCAAAAATCACACTACGTGCACCATAAGGAAGTTGTGTTGGCACACTGAGCACGCTGTGAAGCACACCACCGACTAAATGCAGCTAGCCTCCCCTGTCCCACCAAGACTCACTGGCTCCTGGAGAGAAAGAAGACAGCAGTTAACCCAAAAATATACAAACATTAAACAACAAGACACAGAAAGACAAATATTACACACACTGTGGTATGGTAGCTATAACACCCAGGCCCACTGACACCACCACAAGAAATGGAGGCAGTTGACAACACCCAAGCAGAACCAGAATTATGGCAAACAGTACAAATGACAATTATGGCCACTATAGTATGGAGACAGTAAGGCTCAACATACACCCTCTCAGTAGTAGAGTGGTTAGGTGGAATAACAAACCTGAAACAGGTTTGAGTCTAGGAAACACTAATTTTACCACTCTCAGACTGCTCACTCTTTCACTATGTGGTTACAAAACAAACCAGACATACATCCAAAACTAAAGAAAAACAAAATACATAAAATCATAAAGCAGAACAGTACATAAAAGCAAACCAATTGTTGAAGCAAAACACAATAAAGCAAAACAATCCATGAAGCAAAACAGTTATTGGAGCAATAAAGCAAAACAATAAGCAAAAGCAAAACAATTGTTGATGCACTAAATCAAAACAGCAGCAGTGTCACATGTAGCGTCTTCAGCTAGGGGTTTGTCTTAGAGAAGACTTAGCTCAACTTCCCACTCTCACCATTAGATTGAACAAACACCAGACGCGAAGTTGTATGATTACTCACAGGTACCGCGGCTCGACATACACAAACATCATTCAGCCACCGGGTAAATGTTGCAATCACTTTACGCGATCCCCAGCACCAATTCGCCTCAATGCACGTGCCACCAGCGCCGCTCTAAGACTGAATGGAAGTGGGAACCGGAAATGCCAGGGGAGCGAGGGACTCGGAATCACCAAGACACCTATCTGCTTACCAAACTAAGGGTCCTTAAATAATCGGGTAGCTCTCATCCTATCGGTCTGCCGAAACCATATCCCAAGCAGAACCAATAGGACAGCCAAATCACTTACCCTGCCACACTAAGCGCGCTAGAAAATCCACCAAAGAATGGCTCAAAAAGGAGAAAATGAGAGTTATGGAATGGCCTGGTAAAGCCGGGATTAGAATCACATTGAAATGTTGTGGGGGGATTTGAAACGGCCAGTACATGCAAGAAAACCCTCAAACATCTTGTAACTGAAAGAATATTGCATGGAAGACCAGTCAAAATTTCCAGTAAGCCCGGTGCACAATTATGCAAAACATCTACAAGAAGTTATTTCTGCTAAAGGGCGCAATACTAGCTTCTGAGGCCAAGAGTGTACTTACTTTTTCCACAGAAGAATCACATCTATTGATATTTCTGTTGAATAAATGATTGAAAAAGCTCATTTTCCTTGTGGTTTTGTTCGAGCATATCAACGGTTTCAAAGATGATCAAATTTCCAAAATTTCCATGGGGTGTACTTATTTTTTCACATGACTGTATGTGTCAGCCGTCACGGTTTCCCCTTTAAGCAGCGCGCTGGAGAGCATGTGGGCGTGCGTTCACGAGCAAGGTGCGCGAGCACCTGCTTTTCGTTTGATGACGATCGTGACATTGTGTACATTGGACACGTGCTTTTTGTTATGTTTCTGTTATGTCTCCTGCCTGTTCTGTCATTGGCTGTTATTTCACGTGTGTCTAGATTGGTGTCAGCCGTCAGCAATTGACGCTGATCATGTGTGTATATATACCGCGCGCCTCCCGGCACACGGCACAGAATATTATAGTAGATTAGATTCGATAGATAAGTTTAGTTTAGATTCGATTCATTACCATAGATAGTCATAGTCATAATCCATGTTAGGTTCCTTGTTAGAGTTATTTAGGTTAAACATTAGATTTAGTCCACGCTGGTTTCTCCACTCTCAGTCCCTCGCTATTGTTTATGTTTCTTGTTTTGTATATTGACCCTGTTTTCCATGACCACGACATAGTTTCCTGCCTTGCCCCATTTATGCCTGATTGCCGTTCGCCTGCCCGTTTTGTTTTTGGATTACGTTTTTGGATTTGCCTGCCTGTGTCTCTCATTAATAAAACTGTAAACTGCACTTGCATCCGACCTTATCTCCGTTACGTCTCGAGACAGCATTGCTATTGTGGTGGATTTTGTAATGATTTTAGTGTTAAAAGTAATCTAGTGTCAGTTTAAGTACACAGTCCTATAGACCCTAAATTTCTAAAACAAGTCATCTATTTTCTAGAAGATAAGGTTCTGTTACCAGTCACTGGGTTTCTTATCCGGCACCCTTAACAACAGTGTATCTCAATAAATAGATGTCTTACTACAAAATGTTTTTTTTTTGTTTGTTTGTTTTTTTTTAAGGGCACCCTGAAACATTAAATATGTTTATATTGAAATATTGATAATGTGCGTATCAATTCTGTTGCTAATTGTTTAGTTGGTGCTTTATTTGTATTATTCCTGTGTGGTCTATGGTTGTGTACCATGATGATATCACAGGGGGACATTGCTAGCACAGTTACAATAGTCTTTAATAGGAGCAACAATCAAAGGGTAGCATTTTTCACCCTTAGCTCAAAAAAGACCTTCTTTTCTCACTCAGTATTATCCAGCAACGTTCCCTGCCATATTAAAGAGAAATTCAATGTAGAATTAGTGGAGACAGTAAAGAAGTAAAGAAGAACTTCAAAGAAGAACTAAAGGGTCGCTGCATTTCTCTCTTTAGGTAGAGAGGGAGAGAGTGATAAAGCACACTGGGACTTGTGTCAGAAAGTAGCCAAATGAATGAAATCATTAATCAACGTGAAAACAGAACAACATGAAGCTAAAAGAAGTTTCAAGTAAAAAAAAAAGTCAACTCAAAATCATCTTGCAAAATAAATATTGGACACCACTGAAAATCACATGTTAATATAAAGATTAATATTTAAGTCACTCGGGGTGGATTTATTTATTTATTTATTTATTTATTTACACAGAAAGGTAGTGCTCATATTACATATTGACATTATTATTGTGCCTTGAATAAGACAAATTGAAAAATTTCCAACCTTATTTTGTGTTACAACAAAGTGACAGTTTCAGCACGAAAATTTGTTTTTGGTATAATATAACGTGAGATTGACAACCACTCAGTAAAGCCAGCAGTACAAGCTCTTAAAAAGACTTCACTGCGTGTCCAGGTAGACTTAAGTACAATTTTCCAGCCCATCGCTGAGTCTTTCATGGGAATCTAGGGACGGAAATGGGGAGCTAATTGAATGGCAACATCAAAGTCCAACTTGGAATAATAGATTCAAGCCATCTAGCAGACTCTAGCAGCAGACTGCTCCTGGCACTTTGTGTAATTCAGTGAGCATTTTTGAGGAGAAGAATTTTGAAGACGAAATTTCTTCTCAGAAAGTATTTTTTAAGAATATCAGCTCTCCTGAGAGGTTGTTACACAAGCCCTGAACTTAAATTCAGCTGAGAAGAAAAGTGCTATGTCATTATTGCAGCTTAATATCTTACTGTTATTTCTAGATAGTATGTCGTTATGCTTTAATAACTCATTATTTTGATGTTATGCCATTATTTCTACTATAGTGCCTCTTTATTTCGACTTACTAACTCGTAATTTCAAGCTATTATGTGGTTATTTTAACTTTTGAATATCGCTATTTTGACATACAGCATTATCTTAACATAATACTTACTAATGTAATTCTAAACATTCAACAATCTATCACTAAGATGAATTTATTGAGTATTAGTTTATCTTTGCATTTATTATATAACCAGTGCTAGGAGTCAAAACCTTGACCATACCCTAATGCATTTAAGTGAATTACCAATAAATAGATGTATCTTTGCCCATGGCTTATGTATCCACTATCTGGGATTAAAAAATATTATCGGCATAAGCTATTATTTAATGAATTAGTCTAATGTATGGATTGTGGGGTGTTAAAATAACAAGATATTAACTAGAAATTCAAGTCAAAATAATGACAGATTATCTTGTACTGTCACCTACTGTATAGAAACTTATGATTTTACAATTGTAGTATTGTTAATGTTGAGGGATCTGACAGGCAAAAAAAAAATCCTATACTTTTAAGGTAGCTGCTTTAGAGGCTTGTATAAAGACTGCAAAACCAGGAATTGCTTAAAGGGCTTCCTTTTTTTTTTTTTTTAATGAAATTTGTTGTCTCAGCGTTCTAATATATGACTGTAAAATTTATAGAGTGAGGGCATTGTAATAATCTATCATATATAAGTCATTTCATGAAGGACAGTGTGAGTGTGTGAGAAGCATTAACATTAAAAACTGAAGCTGTTTTAGCCATGCATCCTCTGGTAGTGTTAATTCTTAAATATGTCACTAAAAAATGACAATTATCTTGAAAAAAAAAAAAAAAAAGATTTGTTAGCTAGCTAGCTGCTCATGTTAATTCATACATGTTGCTAGGTACATAGTAAGCTATTTTTATAGTGTTCTCTTTAGGCTGTAGCAGCACATGGATATATTTAACACAGCAGGACATCGCTCCCGAATATCAAAGTGACATCTTAAGTAAAACATCATACAGTAAACCATCCAATGACATGGCTAGCTAGTATAGCTCACTCAGCTAGTTTATAGCTTCGAAACCTGTGCATGTTTACGCTGTAGAGAACGGACGTTGAGATGTGAAATGTTGCTATTTCTCATTTACTTTACAGAGCATTATCATGGTGTTTCCTCTGAAGCATTTTAAACTGAAGACACCTGATAAATTGGGCCAGGGATGCTCATCTGTCTCCGCCGTCCCTCACATTGCTACTCCTGACTAAGCATTTAAAGTGTAGACATTCGGCAGGAAACTGCTTTGTTTTGATTCAGTCTTGAAACGGAATTATTTTAAATGTGCACATACTGTCTTTTAGTCGACTCACGGGGTTAAATGCATTTAAAAAACAAAACAAAACAAAACAAAAAACTCTGTAGCGGTGATAAAAAAAAAAAAAAAAAAAAAAAAAAACGTGTAGCAAAGTTTTTGTTTTCTTTTAAACTCAAGAAAAAATCAAAGTACTATGATTTAGTTATACTTAAAAATGAACCATTACAGTGAAACATGCTCTCAAATACTGTAATCAAAGTAGATGTTACATAGTTTGTTACTTTAAACCAAGTTAAAAGAACCCACACAAATGCACACAAACAGACGCTCACACCGTGTTTGGTCTGCACTGCATACTGCTATTAATATATAAATCACACAAGTATATTGTGTGCATATGTATTCACAACACACATTACTTAGAAGTGCTATTTATGCAAACGAGCAGCTGGGGATGTAAAATGAATAAGCGCAGCGTCGTTATCACTGTTTCTGCAACATTTTTCCCTTCCATAAAAAGAGAGCGCAGCTCTGTCTGACCTTTCCTATGGTTTCTATGACAACACAAATGGGTGAAGGGATTCAAATGTGTTCAATACATTTCTCCGAGCTGTAAGCATTTAAAACAGGAGCTTCTTCTCAAGAACAAGAGAGTGGTAATGAAGGCAACTACATTGCTATTTCCTCGATATAGTAAAAAATGATGGACAACACATTTTAGTTTTCTTCATCATATTCGCTTGAGGCTCTGTCTTGTTCCCAAATAGACTGTGAAGTAGCAATAAATCTAATTTACGCAAGCATTGCTTTATATAGTAATTTGACTCAGGTTATTAAAACAACACCAAACCAAACCTTATGAGAAGAATTCACAGGTAGTCCCTTTTGATTTAATCAAGATATTAGTATGCATGAAGAATGGTAAAAGGGCTATGAGTGCTATGAAGAAAGAGAATCTATTTTTAATAAATCCAGTTTGGTCACAGGGTTCTTATCTGGGAGAACACGCTCTCTGAACAAGTTTTTTAGAGCCTTTTAAAGAGAGACTTGAATTTAACTTGAATATTTCTCACAAAAATGATCTGGAAAACCTTTGCACCGGGACTCTATACAGCTCTAACACACTATATGGCCAAACTTCAGTGGGCACCTGACCCTCACACCAATTTGTTGGACTTCCTGAAATTATTGGAACTAAAGTGTCTAATCATGTCCCAGCATGACAGTGCTCCTGTGCACAAAGTGAGGTCCATGAAGACATGATTTGTCAAGGTTGGAGTGGAAGAATGCAAGAGGCTCAAACAAAACCCTGACCTCAACTCCACTGAACATTTTTGTGATGAAATGGCATACCAACTGCTGTCCTGACCTCCTCTCTTAACATCAGTGTCTGACCTTTCTGATGCTCTTGCAGCAGAATGGGCATCTCCCCACAATCCAAAATCTAGTGGAAAGCCTTCCTAGAAGAGCTTAGGTTATTATAACTGTAAAGGGGGACTAAATCCAAAACAGGATGTTCAACAAGCACATTTGGGTGTGATTGGTCGGGTGTCGTATGGATGTAGGGTTAGTACTGAGCTGTCGTACGGATATAGGGTTAGTACTGAGCTGTCGTACGGATATAGGGTTAGTACTGAGCTGACGTATGGATATACTGTTAGTACTGAGCTGTCGTACGGATATAGGGTTAGTACTGAGCTGTCGTACGGATATAGGGTTAATACTGAGCTGACGTATCGATATACTGTTAGTACTGAGCTGACGTATGGATATAGGGTTGGTACTGAGCTGACGTACAGATATAGGGTTGGTACTGACCTGTCGTTTGGATATAGGGTTAGTACTGAGCTCTTGTATGGATATAGGGTTAGTACTGAGCTGTCGGATGGATATAGGGTAAGTACTGAGCTGACGTACGGATATAGGGTTAGTGCTGAGCTGACGTATGGATATAGGGTAAGTACTGAGCTGACGTACGGATATAGGGTTAGTACTAAGCTGTCGTATGGATAAGGGTTAGTGTGGAGCTGTTGTATGGATATAGGGTTAGTACTGAGCTGTCGTACGGATATAGGGTTAGTACTGAACTGTCGTACAGATATAGGGTTAGTACTGAGCTGACATATGGATATAGGGTTAGTACTGAGCTGATGTACAGATATAGGGTTGGTACTGAGCTGTCGTTTGGATATAGGGTTAGTACTGAGCTCTTGTATGGATATAGGGTTAGTACTGAGCTGTCGTTTGGATATAGGGTTAGTACTGAGCTCTTGTACGGATATAGGGTTAGTACTGAGCTGTCGGATGGATATAGGGTTAGTATTGAGCTGTCGGATGGATATAGGGTTAGTACTGAGCTGCATTAGGTTGCCACTGACACCACTGAAAATTCTCTTGAAAGCATCACTGATTTACGATTGGTAAACTCTGGCTTTATATGCAAATTACTGCGATTAATCTGTTTCTTAGAAAAACAACCTCAATCCTGAGTTACTGTTTGTGCAGACTTTCACATGTTCTCAGGTTCCTCCTACCTCCCCCCAAAAAATAGAAGTAAAAAGTCGATGAATTGGCAACCCTCAATTGCCCCTAAGTGTGAATGAGTGCAGAAAGGGAGTGTGTGTGATCCCTGCCATGCAGCAGTGTTCCTGGCAAAGGCTCCAGATCCACTGCAACCCTTTTCAGGATAAAATGATTCCTGCAGATGAATTAATAACATCTGGGACAGTTGTAAAACTTGTCATGTCATATTCATTTATGCAATAGTGATATAATCAAACACGGTATGATTTCAGTACAGCAAACTTATATAGTATGTCTAATCTAGTCAAGTTTTATTGAATTTTGAATGGCTTCATGCCATTAAACAAACTGTAAAAGCACCGAGGATTGGTTTTGACAAGAGACAATTCTAATGATTAAGATAAAACTGTATAAATCCTATATGCGGTATTTCAGGACAAGACACCAGTGATTCTGTACGTGCATTTAAACCATCGACAATGTCCTTTTTTCTTAAAGGCTTTGGATGACATGTTTTCATATCATATTTAACTAACACTTATTTTATCATTGTAGAATAAACAAACCTACTTCAGATCTTCTAAAGTATTATTGAATAAATATACACTCACTGGCCTCTTTAATAGGAACACCTGCTGATTCATACAATTATCTAATCAGGCAGCAGTACAATGCATAAACACAGGCAAATGAAGATTAGAAAAACATCGCCTTTTTAAAAAAAATCTTCAACTGCCCAGTACTGGTGAGCCCATGCCCAATGTAGTCTAAGATTCTTGGCTGACAGTAGTGGAACCCGGTGTGGTCATCTGCTGCTGTTGTTATCCATCTTGAGGTTTGATGTGTTGTGCATTCTGAGATCTTTTTCTGCTCACAATTGCTGCAAAGAGTGGTTACTCGAGTTACTGTAGACTTTCTGTCAGCTCTAACCAGTCTGGCTGTTCTCGCCTGACCTCTCTCATCGACAAGGAGGTTCCATGCACAGAAATGCTGCTCTAAAACTATATAGTTTTTCTTTTGCTTGTTTTCTGTATATTTTTGTGCAAAGTCTAGATACTGTTGTGCATGAAAACTCCAGGAGATCAGCAGTATATGAAATACTCAAAACAGCCCATCTGGCACCAGCAACCATGTTTGAAGTGGACATTGACCTGTATATGCATGATTGTATGCTGCTTCCTTGTGATTGGTTGTTGTACAGGTGTTCCTATTAAAGTGGCGAGTGAGTGTATGCAAAACATGTATGGATATATAACAATATCGACAAGATCCTTGTTGAGACCAATGTCTTAAGCCCTAAATAACAGATAAATATATGAAAAACTATGAGAATATATCTGCTACCCATGCACAGTTTTGAATCCCCAGTCCTCCTGATCTTTTGACACAAGAAATACTTCATATTAATTCAGTTCTTAAAATTCATATTTCTGGTGTCATTATTTGCTTTAACACAGTTTCTGTTAAAATATACAAAAAATATAATATCCACCCATCCATATTCTGTACTGCTTATTCTACACAGGGTTGTACGGATGGGGATTGGCCCATCGCAGGGCACAATCACACACACATTCACACACTACGGACAATTTGGGGATTCCAATCAGCCGACAACGCGTGTCGTTGGACTGGGGAGGAAACGGGAGTACCCGGAGGAAACCCTGGAAACACAGAGAGAACATGCAAGTTCTGCACACACAGCAAGAAGGCTGGAATCAAACCCCCAACCCTGGAGGTGCAAGGCAAGTGTGTTAACCACTAAGTCACCGTCCCGTCCCCCCCCATGTGATATCATATTAAAAAAAAAAAATTCACATCAGAAAACCCCTGGGACACACTTTGCCACTGATAAGATAATGACCCAACACAGATTTTGTTATGTTTCTAAATAATAGATAAAAAATTATTTTCTTCTCTGAGAAGTAAAAAAAAAAAAGCATTCAGCTTCATAAAAAAATGGCCAAGAGGGGCCAGTGTCAGCTGTAATTAAATGAATGATCATTAACTAAATTAATGACAAATATCTTCTCCATCCTGAGTTAATCTCCAAATCAACTTTTTTTCCCCCAAGAAATAACATTCATCCTAAAAATAGCAAAATGTCATTGCTCCTACACATTTTTTTTTTCTCTCTCACTCTCTGGCACTTTGAGTGAAATGAAAAATCACTTTATGCTTTTCTTAAGGCAGCAATGGTACATTGTGCTGTTACTGATGCAACCAATGTGCAATACTTTTATTGTAAAGTGGTTTTTTGCCTGTTTGTGCAGCAATTTCATTTGTGGTGCTGGTGAACTGTCTTCTATCTGGCATCAGCTTTATTGCATATAAAATTGCCCCGTGAAGACTGTCCAATATTTCAACTCCATTATTTATCCACCAAAATCCCTGGCTTTGAATTACACCCAATGGTAATTTAGCTTAAGACAAAAATAAACACACACACACACACACACACACACACACACACACACACATATATATATATATATATATATATATATATATATATATATAAATATTGAACGAATACCAGACAGTCTAGAGAGGTAAGCAAAAGACATTTTTTTGACATTTTTCATGTACCTGTCACTTCTTTACCATGTGTACTAGAACGAACAGAACCGTCTCCACATTCTTGGAAAACGACAACTTTTTTCACCTCACTCTAATTTGTGAGCACAGACTCTACATTTCTTTTAGTTAAAATTAAAAGCATCACATTACAGCAATGTTTTTTTGAGACTTAAAAACACTGAAAATACCTGAGATTGTGCCATTCTATGTTTTATACATACATATTAAAGCATTTTTAATTTCTCATCTCAGGCTGACCCTGACATGTTACCTCCGCACCAAAGCTAGTGCCAGGTTGACTCTCTCCACATTATTGTGAAAAAAAGGAGGAAAAGTTGTTTTTTTTCAACCTCTCATATGGGCAGACATAATTTTCTAAATTGCCTAAATATCTAAATTGTCTAAATAATAACTACATCAGGACAATATCTACTTAGAAAAATCCTAATATTGAAGATGACGTTACCATTTATGGGCTTGGAAAAATGTTTTTTTTGTTGTTGTCGCTGTTGTTTGACCTAGCTGTATTTATGTGTCTCCTTGGGTTCTGTCCACCAGAGAAAAGGGTTACTGGGTCCAGGTCAGAGCTTGACCCCCCCGGTTCAGAGGTGTGCTCACCATAGCACAGAGCAGAGCCTGACATTAGCATAGGAATTAAGATTTCTCTTGGACAAAGGGGCTATAGAACATGTATCCCTTTCTCTGAGAGAGGAAGGTGTTTACAGCCATTATTTCCTGGTCTGCAAGAAAGATGGGAGTATGCGGCCAATCTGCGTCCTCTGAACCAAACTCTTCGGACATAGAGGGTCAAGATGATGGTGCTCAAACTTATCGTTCCACAGATTCAGTTCAAGGACATGTCTGTGATGATAGATCTAAAAGACGCATATTTCCACATATAAATACTGCCTAGTCACAGGAAGATCCTGAGGTTTGCATTTGGAGGCAAGGCCTAACAATATCGGGTACTTCCCTTCGGTCTAGCTTTATCCTCTCGCACCTTCACTAAACTACCTGGACGAGTGGATAATTTTAGCGCGATCCAGGGAGTTGGTGATTCAACTTGAAAATGTTGTTCTTGCCCACGTTTCATCTGAGGACCAAACCCCTGAGAGTAATTAGTGTCATGCAGCAGTGCCTACATGCTCTGAGAATTTGGAGGTGTCCCCGGTTTCTAGCCTCGGGTCACACTCTAGGTGCGCCTCCTTATTGCAAGATGGTAATGACAGATGCCTCCCTCACAGGCTGGGGTGCGATCTTCCATACCCGTCCAGCTCACAGTCTCACATCTGTATGTCTTTCCCCCAATCACTCTGCTAGTGAGAGTTCTCCAAGACCATCTACGTCTGCTGCTAGTAGTGTCCTTATTGGCCAGCTTGTGGTACTCAGAGATAATATCCCTGCTAAACGGCACTCCCTGGGAGATTCCCATTCGCAGGGATCTACTGTCTCAAGCCAGAGGGTTGATTTATCACCCTCTGCCTGAACTATGGAAACTATGGGTCTGGCCCCTGAGGGGCACCAGCTCATAGATACTGGTCTCTCTACCGAGGTTGTAGAGACCATTTTAAACGCTAGAGCACTATCCAGGAGACAATTGTATTCGCTCAAGTTGTGACTTTTTGTCTCATGGTGTGAGGAACATCAGTTAGGCCCAGTAAACTGCACAATAGCGACAGTCCTGCAGTTCTTACAGGGACGTTTCTCAGCAGGGTTGGCAGCTAATGCCTTCCTATATCCTAGGCCGGATTAGGATAGGATATGGCAACAATAGAGGTCATGCTGTGTCAAAGCAACGCATCTTTAATTGGAAAGTGGAAGACATCTCTCTTGCTTATGAGGCACGGTCTTGCTATGCCTCTAGGCATAAGGGCTCATTCCACTAGGGGGGGTTGCCTCCTTGAAGGCTTTATCCTAAAGGGTACCCTTACAGGATGTGTGTGCTGTGGCGGGGTGGTCTACGCCTCACACATTCATTTGATATTACAGTTTGGACATGGATTCCACCCCGGGCTTGAAGGGTCTTGCAGTGACCTTTTTTGAACAGGCCATAGCCTCAGTATGACGGAGTGTGTATGATGGAGTGTTCCCACAGCGTGAAGCTCATGCAACGTTGAGTTCCCTTTGAAAGGGAACGTCTGGGTTATGCATGTAATCCTATTCCCTAAGAACAGAACGAGATGTTGAATAGCTTCGTCATATTGGGGTATGCCTGTGAATCACGTCTTCGCTTCAGATAATAGAAGCTGATGACATGGTTTATAGAAATGCCATGTCACCTGACCAAATGGGCGTGATTTTACACAGACTTCAGATACCGGTCGTGATGAGGGCGCTTCCCACAGCGTAGTATGTTCCCTTCTCAGGGAGCAGGGTTACATGCGTAACCCAGACTTTTGCTTGTCCAAATATGTCAAAAAAAAAAACAACAATTTCCATGGGGTGTACTGATTTTTTCACATGACTCTATAAAATTAATATATATAATTAATTCTGTTAGGCCACTGCCCAGTTGCCCTTTTTGAGCCCTTTACTTATACAGCAAGTGAACCAACCATCAAGGTCTCTACTCAATTGCTCTAAAAATCTGTTCACACACACCATTGGCTATGGCAGTTATTGGATGCACAATTGCTTTACACTTCTTTAAATACATTATGAGGAAAAGGAGACGACAGGTCTGCTTAATTAAAATGCCAGGTAAGACTTGTTCTTACTTTACTGGGTTACTGCTGCACTCATTCTTGATGCTGAGCTTTATAAAGAAGAATAAAGAATTAGCTAATTCAGAGACGCACCATTAAATAAATAAATAAACATAAAATGGCACCAAACTGCTGGCTATAAATGTGGGCAAGTGATTTTTGGATTTCACATATCACTGAATAAACTCTAAGCACTTACATAATGCAGGAATAACAGTTCTTTAAAATCCATGAAAGCTGTAACCCTCTGAGACACAGTGGGCTTATTACTGCTAATGGGTTGAAAAGAAGTCAACAAAAGACATAAACTGACATTTTAGCTGGTTTAGCTGAGATTCTGATCACCTCTTTTAACTCTCTCTGTCTCTCCCTCTCTACTCAATATTGCTGAAGGTTACACATTAATGAAGCGTCTAAGCTCCCTTATTGAACACAGTACATAAGATAGTCTTCAGAGTATCTGTATTTCTTCAGCTACAAAGGCAGCAAAAATACGGTGGACAGTAGAGCTGTAGTAATAAAATGTTTTTCATTGAATTGGCTTGTTCTGTCTAATCACACATACCCCAGGTTAATTAATTCAAATAAGCACTCATCAAAGCCCAGAAAACAGTGGAGGCACCCGTTGCTGTCCCAATTATTCATATATTCTTTAACAATACAGGCTGAGTTGAGATCTTTTAATTTCCGATTCATGGTGAAAAGAGACATGGCAACACCCTGGGCACATGCAGGAGACTGATAAAGTTGTTATTGGCAAATGTCCTTAATGCTGCCTGAGTAGGAGCTTAGTAATCCTTCTGTTTTCTCAGCACTCCCCTATTAGTCTCCCAGGACTCCAGGACTCCCCACAACAATCAGCAGCTGCTCACAAGACGATAACAATAGATTTTGCTCTACCCTTGCATCACCCGATTGACAGAATTGACTGCAATTATCATGGCAGTGGATAACCAGTGCTACATTTTATTTTTCTTAGAATAGCCCCCTAAAGTCATGGAAGATGAATGGTGACTGTTAGTGTACCTTTGCTGCCATGGAACAGGATTAGGATGAAGGAGTCAGTCTGTGACCCATCAGTTTAAGAGGTCCCAATGAATATCCAGAACCAATATATCAAGGACAAGCCAGTGTTTAATATTAAGGTTTAATTACTGTATATGCAACAACCCAATGTACCATGTCATTTCCATTTCTAGTTGAATTTGCTGTGTGCATTTTTACTGATGCTTCTCACCAGAGCTCCTCCCCCACCCCATTGTTTTAATGTTTTGCTAATTCTGCCACTGGTTGTGGCAAAGCTCCAGACCCAAGCTTGAGTGGTGGATTTCCCCTGGCCTTGATCTCCCATGCGTGATGCATGTCCACCCGATCACCGTGTATATACTGCTGCATCTGATCATTTTCTGCATGCCTTTTACGTGCGTTTATGGCAGTGGTTCTCAAACAGGGGGCCATGGCCACCTGGGGGGCCGCCAGATGGTGCCAAGGGGACTGCATAGAAATGTGAGAACGTTATTTAAAAATATATATATATTTTACCTGTATGTCGGGATTGTCAAGCTTTGAACTATGATGTACATAAACAATGAGAAATATTAATCAATTAAACCAATTATACACAGCACACTAAGACCAGACAGAGACATCCGTTGATATACTAGTGTACTGTTAGCCACACACTGATAAAACCTGAGACTATTTAAAATAAGTTTTAGATAGACGACATAGTCTCCTAGCTGAGAACGTTAATACAGAAGAGCCTAGCGTGAAAAAAAACAAACCCTAAATTGCAAAAATTTGACGACTCTAGGGGACCACAAAAGGGATGAAGTCTACAACAGGCGGGCCTCATGCTGAAAAAGTTTGAGAACTACTGGTTTATGGCAGGGAGTTTCGTGCCATCGTTCTGAGTGGTCTCAAAGCTGCTCAGCCATCTGTTCAGCGATGTAGCTGTGTTCGCTTTGTGGGGCGCTTATGTTGTACAGTGGTTTTGTGGATCCATGATGCAGTGTTTAGAGAGGTGGTACCAGGTGGCGCTGTGGCCATGCGGGCTGTACCAGCATTCACTGGAACTGTACACAGCTGCACTATTGAAATTAGACCATGCCAGCTTTTAAAGGACTCAGCTAACCATCCTGAGTGTTTTGATTATTTTGTTTGCTTGATTTATCATTACTTTGTGGTTTTTTGTTTCTTTTCCAAAATTGTAAAGCAGCAGGTTATGATGATGACGATGACGATGATGATTATGATTATACATTTTTATTATTATAAATACTGTAAACACAGTCAATGGTCAGATGCGACTAGTAAACACAAATATTTATTCTTCTACCCATTCAACTTATTGTCATTCTGGAGGAGCCAAAAGAGAAACAGAACCATGTGTGCTGATGAACTTTGGTGTCAGCCATGTTGACAATCAGAAAAGAGGAGGCAGACGAGTCTCTGGCTCTTCCCTCTCTGTGTCACTGCAGAGCAACTGAAAGAGTCTATAACCCCTGACCTTGTTTGTCAAGGGAAAGACTGCCTCAAATTATTTCATAGACCAACTCCTTTCATTCCAGAAGGAGGTAGTGGCCTATGGATTGATGTTCATTGTCAGAGTTCCATGTCAAGAAAAACTACACTTCCTAGAAGCAAGGTGATAGTGTAACTGTGGTAAATAATAATGATTTCACTACTGAGCTAAAATAATTATGATTCTCATTTTAGCCATTATTGTGAAGCCCTATTATTGCATTGTTTAAGTTGGTGTTGAATAACATGCCTGTTAATGATAGGGTTAGTTGGGTTTAAGAAGGGAAATCAAGAACCTGTGATAGACACATATTTAATGCTCAACCTCTCCTTGCTGAAAAGTACAGGCAGATACACTGGTATAAGATGTAGAGTCCTCCAGGTTAAATGATATAAAGAAAATATTTTTAAAGGAAGCTATGGCCTGTGCCTACAGTACAAATAGTCCAAGTTGCTAACAATATGACACAGAACTCCCACTGAGGTTATGAGGCCAATCAGGTGATCCAACACACCTTCATGAAGCTGACGTTATGAAGTCATGACTCCAAAGTGCACGCCAAGTGAATGACACAAGCAGTGTTATATAAAGTGCCCAACAGTCATACCTGAGTGACAGTAAACGTACCTTTCAGGGAAATGAAAAGTTAAAGAAAGAAAATAA
The DNA here is from genome assembly GCF_023375685.1 of Ictalurus furcatus. Lineage (NCBI taxonomy): Eukaryota > Metazoa > Chordata > Actinopteri > Siluriformes > Ictaluridae > Ictalurus > Ictalurus furcatus. The sequence goes on from NC_071262.1 coordinate 4,122,559, forward strand.
ATGTCAAAGTAGCTCTCCGGAAAGCTACTCAAACAGAACATTCCTTCTGTGTACTTGAGTATATAAAAAACAAAATGAATGAAGAAGAAAATAGAATCTTTATATGCAATCAGTCAGGACAAACCCAGTGTATATCAATTATTCATTACATATACATATAATAGATCATTATAGTGTTAGAGTTTACAGCATAACAAATTTCCAATTTTTTTGTAACGTATATATAGTGTATGGGGGGGGGGATGTTTGGTGTCAGCATGTTTGGTGTCAAAAGGGAACTAGATACCAGAAAAAGTACATGATACCCAATGTAAAATACATTTGCAGTATGCTATTGCTACAATTCCTACAACGCAATACAGTATTGTTTTAAGCATGGCATTGCTGCTTTGGTTGTGTTTTGCAGCAGTGGTTCAGATTTATGGCATCAAACATACAGTACCAGGATATTTCAGCCCAAAACCTGGTTGCCTCCACCAGGAAGTTCAGATTTGGTCATAGATAGAGCTTTCAATAAAATGATGCGCCAAACATACTTTACACCAAATATACTGAAAACCGGTTTTCTATGAAGAGGAAAGTCCAAATGCACACACTCAAGAATATAGAGGAGATTAATATGTTCTGCATGGACAAGCAGTGTACTACAAGTGTCCACAACCTTGTTAGACATTACAGGAAAAGACTCAGTGCTGAAATTCTTTCCAGGCTAGGTATCACAAAACAACAACAACAAGAACAACAAAAAAACATTCTATGTTCAATAACATTCAATAAAACTATAAGTGTCAGGGCGCACGGTGGCTTAGTGGTTAGAACGTTCGCCTCATGCCTCCAGGGTCTGGGGTTTGAGTCCTGCTGGGGCCATGTGTGTGTGTGGAGTTTGCATGTTCTCCCAGTGCTGCAGGGGTTTCCCCCGGGTACTCCGGTTTCCTCCCCCAGTCCAAAGACACGCGTGGTAGGCTGATTGGTGTGTCTAAAGTGTCCGTTGTGTATGTGATTGTGCCCTGTGATGGACTGGCACCCTGTCCAGGGTGTACCCTGCCTTGTGCCTGATGCCTCCTGGGATAGACTCCAGGTTCCCCGTGACCCTGAAAAGGAGTAAGCGGTAGAAGAGGGATGGATGGACTATAAGTGTCCATTACAAAAAAAAAAAAAACTACCTTCAAAAGTGAAAGAATCTGTAATATAATCAAATTGATCTAGTATTTCCAATTATAATATTGCAATAAAACAAATATAAGATTTTCAAACCTATTTCTAAGTCATACATTTTTAAAAACTAATTTCAAGCTTTAACCTTCTACCAATAGAACAAGACAAGTAAAAGCTTGAAAATAGTCCACATGGTTAGAGATAGGCTTAACATTAATCTTCTATAGTCTTCTGTAATCTACAATAAACTTAATATGCTATGACCAGGGTTGGCATGAGCAACACGCATACTACTTTGAGCAACACACATGGTGCTAATTGTGAAAATTCCTCAATTCTTTCCTTTCTGCGCTGACTTTGCATTTTCTTGCACAATCCCCCCTATGCATATGTATGAGGACAAGTAGCATACTTTGTGTGTGCTATAGGCACCACACATAAAAATTTTGTTTTGTACTCTTTCCAGGCTAGACTGTCATCTTTGTGATAAATAATAATAATAATAATAATAATAATAATAATAATAATCCATCCATCCATCCATCTTCTATACCGCTTAATCCTTTTCAGGGTCACGGGGAAACCTGGAGCCTATCCCAGGGAGCATCGGGCACAAGGTGGGGTACACCCTGGACAGGGTGCCAATCCATCGCAGGGCACACAATCACACATAATAATAATAATAATAATAATAATAATAATAATAATAATAATATATACACTGTAAAAATTATTTGGGGCGGGGGGAGGGGGGGTGATAAATGTAATACACATGAACTGCATGATATTTACTTAAAATAATGATCAACTGCAATATGTGATTTTGGGTCAAATCTACATCTAATTTCATTCACTAAAAAACACACGCTTCGGAAAAGTGATTCAGTGGTACTTAACAGTGTGCATATTACGAAGTACAAAATTTCAAATAAAAGCCTCATGAAATTTACCCTATTAAATTACAATCACACGGACCTACGCATTAGTCAGAGCCCATGCTGAGGGAAGCCTGCAGGAAACAGCTTCTTTCTGGTTCTTTCTGCTTGCTCAGTTGGACTTTTGGGACACATTGGACATTCACAAGACGTGACATTCAGAAGTCTATCACTTAAAGTAAGACATATTTTGTGAATAAGTGAAGGCAGAAGGAGTGCCAATTAATGCTAGCTTGATTGTTCATAAACTAACGTGAACTTAGTGGTTAATGCTAATTGCTGTCTTTTAGTGGGTTATCTTAACAGCTAGCTTAGAGAAATTAACAAAGCAACCTACTCTGGCATGTTGCTTTGTTAATTTAGGTTACGTTTACGAGTCAAACGTAATTGTACACATACTTCTACATAAATTGCTTTGAGACATTGTAAAACAGTACGCTAACGTAATTTTTTTTTTGCGGCTAACTTGTTGTGTCTAGCTAGTAAGCTACAGCTCCTTAGCCTTCTGATGTAACTAGTAATATGATTAATAATAAAGCAGAGATGCCTGTGTAAAAACTGACATGTATTTTTGATATGTATATTTATAATGTCAGAGATAGCATTGATAAGTGTTTATTGGTTGCAAATATATGTAGCTGAATGCCACATTCGCTTGTTCAGTACAGTAAGTTAGTTTTTTCCTGCCATTTTGAATTTAGATCGGTTGAGTGTTAAAACTTTATCAGCTTAATAAGCATAAGATGGTCTGATTTCCGAACAAGTGTTCAAGTGTTTCAGAAGACATTTGATTCGACGGCAACACAGTGACCTATAGGAAACCCCATGAGGCATTTCCAAAGCCAGTAAAATTTCCACACAGATGTTTATAATAATAATAATAATGACAATGACAATAATGTTGTAATAGTATCACAAATCACTTGTGAACACTTGAGAGATGTGACTCTAACAGTGTTTATTTCCTCCACAGCTGGGTTTCTGTAATACCACTAGATTGGACTTTTTGCAGATGTGAGAATTTGGTTAATAAATACTAACATGATTACAATTAAGCCATGTGAGTAATTAAAATAGCATTAATAGAATTAGATTTTAATAATTGTGTATAATACTGATCATTTGTAATTATATTACTTACATTTTAAAAGTAGTTTCAACAATGACAATGATACATTTTTGCTTTAATTATCTTCCGATAACTTCATTGTCTTCATGTGTGGCAAATTCAGTTGATTTGGCATGATATAAAAAAGCACACACCTAAGTGTATAAGTTTCTACAATTCACAGTGTATGTCAGTCCAAAAACCAAGCATTGAAGTCTAAGGAACTTTTAGTAGACCTCTATGATACAATAGTATTGAGACATAGATTTAGGGAAGGGTATAAATCTATTTCTATAGGTTTGAATGTTTCTAGGAAAAAGTTTGGAACCTCCAGGACTTTTTCCTAGAGCTGGACGTCTAGCCAAATTCAGTAACTAGGCTAGAAGGACCTTTGTCAGGGAGGTGACCAAGAACCCAATGGCCACTCCAACAGAGTTTCAGAAGTAATCTGAAGAGATGGGAGAATGTGCCAGAAGGACAACCATCTCAGAAATGCTTTGCGGTGGAGTTGCTAGACAAAAGCTACTCCTGAGTAAAAGGCATATAGCAGGCATTTGAAAGACTCTGAGAGTATGAGGAAAAATAATGCACTTGCCCTCAGACTGGGGCAAAGGTCACCTTTCAATATGACAATGACCTGAAGCATACAGTGCCACAGTGGCTTCGGGACCAGTCTTTGAATGTCCTTGAGTGGCTCAGCCAAAACCCAAACTTGAACCCCTTAAAACATCTGTGGAGAGACCTGAAGATGGAAGTTCCCCATCTAATCTGATTGAGCTTGTGAGGATCTGCCAGGAAGAATGGGAGAAACTGTACCAATACAGGTATACAAAGCTTGTAGAATCATATCCAAGAAAAGATGAAGCTGTAATTGTTTCCTTGTCCGTCTACAAAGTAATGAAAACAGGGTTTGAATACATATCTAAACGAGATATTTCAGTTTTTGGTTTTTAATAAACCTGCAAAAAATTCTAAATACGTGTTTTTGCGTTGACGTTATGGGTCGTGTTTAGCTTGATGGAGTCTGAAAAACAATTTTGAATTCAATCTCTAACACGATGAAGTGTGCAAAACCTGAATGGGTCTGGATACCCACTGGAACAGTTGCTCTAACATGACTCAGTCACATTACTTTTTTCAATGGTAGCTAATGCTAGCTGGAAATGATTTCTGATATGGTTCTGAAGACATACAAAATATAGCGACAAATTAAAAGAAAAGCAAAAATAACTTGTTGGATTGGGCAGGTTATATTTTTCAAAGATTAAGTATGCTGTTGATCATGGTTAGATGTGTAAACAGCCTCATACATTTTTGGTACTTTTAGACAAAATTGCATTATCTTTTGATCAAGTTCTGCATCTGACTGCTACTATACTGTTGACTTGATCTGTCAGGCCTCCAGTGGATGATGTAACAAACTTTACTTTAGCTAGGTACCTGGAACGATTCATAAGTTGGTGCCAGTGATTTCCGCATGGGAAAATATAAGAGGGGAAATCAATGAGGTTGTGTTCAAAACAGTATATTACAATGCAACCTGTCAGTTCAACCTATCAAGTTGACTTTCCTTCTGTTTCTGTTTATACTTATGCCATATGATGATGTTCTGTCTCCAATAATCTTGAATGAGCTGTGAAAATTCTTCCGAATCTCCCCTAGGCACAGTCCAGACATATCACTCACAGTGGCAAACAGCTGGGGCCTGTTCATTAAGTCCCCTTTAATTCATCTTTATTGTGTTTTGGCTAGGGGGAGGAGTTGGTCATAATGCACTGACATTTCATCATTTTAAAAAAGTTTTTTGCCCCCAAATAGTGAGCTGTTAATCAAAGTCAAATGTAATGTGCCATTTTAAATGCACAGTCCCCATGGTCATACAGTACATATTGAATGTGACTCCGTGTTCCAGGTATGCCTTGCTCATGAGTCAGCAAGAAAGCTAACCTTTGAAGACATTTTGTCTTTGATTACCTTTGCCAAAATGACTCTTTTGAAAATTCTCTTTATGTGCCTTGCCCATTTTTTTGTTGACCTTGCCTATTTCTGTTCACTTCTGCCTAATTGTTCTGCTCTCATATTAAAGTGCAATATCTTTTAAAATGTTTCTCTTTAATGATTGAGTTCAGATGTATGTACATGAGGAGACTTAACACGGGCACAAAACAGGCTTGCAATGCATCTAACATTTACTTTACTAAGGCATATAAAGCAAACTGCACTTGAAACCATATACTAAAAGATACTCTAAAATAGTGTACACAGTCAACCATATATATATATATATATATATTCAAAGAGAAGAATGCAGGCAAAATGACTGTAGCACCCGCATATGTAGACAACCCCTGGGTCAAGAAGGGGGATGGTCTAGATTAAGTTAATTGTCAAGGCAAGGGTCCATGATGTCTGCAGATGGTACCCAGTTCCATTTGTCAGAGCTGACACTGTCAGCTAGGTATTACAGGTGACCTCTTCACTGTCGAGAGTTCAGCAGGGTGCGTGTGTGCAGGGTGGTGTAGACAAGCATCCTGTCAAGATTGAGGACAGGCAACAGGGCTTCAAAGGGTACCACCTCAGCCAAGTGATCGGGAACCACAAGTCTAAGCCAGAGGCTTAATTGCTAGTGCAGCTTGGAAGGGTGGGTTGGGTTGGGTTGAATGGAGATGAAATAACAAGTTGCTGAAGAGTTAATTGCGTTAACTTACAGACGATCCTCAAGCATTTGTCCATGCTCCTCTACTGCACTGCAGAGCTCAGAGAATATTCCAAACAACTACAAACATTAACATTATTGGTCACATACATTTCTAGAAGTAGTAATAATTAACACGAAAACACTAAATAAACCACTTACAAGCTGCTAATGTTTGCAAATACCTGCTATATTGACTATTTATAGTATACTGTACAGTGCATCCGGAAAGAATTCACAGCGCTTCACTTTTTACACTTTCTGTTATGTTACAGCCTTATTCCAAAATGGATTAAATTAATTATTTTCTGCAAAATTCTACCAACAATACCCCATAATGACAACGTGAAAGAAGTTTGTTTCAAATCTTTGCAAATTAATTAAAAATAAAAAACGAAACAAAAAGCACATGTACATAAGTATTCACAGCCTTTGCCATGACACTCAAAATTGAGCTCAGGTGCATCCTGTTTCCACTGATCATCCTTGAGATGATTCTGCAACTTGATTGGAGTCCAGCTGTGGTAAATTCAGTTGATTGGACAGGATTTGGAAAGGCACACACCTGTCTATATAAGGTCCCACAGTTAACAGTGCATGTCAGAGCACAAACCAAGCCATGAAGTTCAAGGAATTGTCTGTAGACCTCTGAGACAGGATTGTATCGAGGCACAGATCTGGGGAAGGGTACAGAAACATTTCTGCAGCATTGAAGGTCCCAATGAGCACAGTGGCCTCCATCATCCAGAAGAAATGGAAGAAGTCTGGAACCAGCAGGACTGTTCCTAGAGCTGGCCGCCCGGCCAAACTGAGTGATCGGGGAGAAGGGCCTTAGTCAGGGAGTTGAGCCAAAAACCCGATGATCACTCTGACAGAGCTCCAGCGTGTCTCTGTGGAGAGAGGAGAACCTTCCAGAAGAACAACCATCTCTGCAGCACTCCACCAATCAGGCCTGTATGGTAGAATGGCTAGACGGAAACCACTCCTCAGTAAAAGGCACATGACAGCCCGCCTGGAGTTTTCCAAAAGATACCAGAAGGACTCTCAGACCATGAGAAACAAAATTCTCTGGTCTGATGAAACAAAGATTGAACTCTTTGGCTTGAATGGCAAGCGTAATGTCTGGAGGAAACCAGGCACCAGTCATCACCTGGCCAATACCATCCCTACAGTGAAGCATGGTGGTGGCAGCATCATGCTGTGGGGATGTTTTTCAGTGGCAGGAACTGGGAGACTAGTCAGGATCAACAGAAAGATGAATGCAGCAGTGTACAGAGACATCCTTGATGAAAACCTGCTCCAGAGCGCTCTGGACCTCAGACTGGGGCGAAGGTTTATCTTCCAACAGGACAACGACCCTAAGCACACAGCCAAGATAACAAAGGAGGGGCTACAGGACAACTCTGTGATTGTCCTCGAGTGGCCCAGCCAGAGCCCAGACTTGAACCCGATTGAACATCTCTGGAGAGATCTGAAAATGACTGTGCACCGACGCTCCCCATCCATCCTGATGGAGCTTGAGAGATCCTGCAAAGAAGAATGGGAGAAACTGCCCAAAAATAGGTGTGCCAAGCTTGTAGCATCATACTCAAAAAGACTTGAGGCTGTAATTGGTGCCAAAGGTGCTTCAACAAAGTATTGAGCAAAGGCTGTGAATACTTATGTACATGTGCTTATTTTGTTTTTTATTTTTAATAAATTTGCAAAGATTTCAAACAAACTTCTTTCACGTTGTCATTATGGGGTATTGTTTGTAGAATTTTGAGGAAAATAAAGAATTTAATCCATTTTGGAATAAGGCTGTAACATAACAAAACGTGGGAAAAGTGCAGCGCCGTGAATTCTTTCCGGATGCACTGTATGTACACTTTAGTAGGGATGAATTAATGTTTTATATGTGACCCCCTTCACTGATTTTACCAAATGCATTTACAGTATAAGTAATATCAGTCTGCTGCCCAGGATACGGTTACTCCTGGTGTGGCTTCCAAATCTAATGAGCTAATCCCAACCATTAGATTGTCCCAATAGTCAATGATTTACGTGTGTAAAAACACATGTAACCATGATAAGACCCCCAAAATGTGCAAACTTACTTACTTACTAATAAGATCTAGGGAGGATTGAATCTTTCACAATTCTCAACATAGCATGGCGTGTCTGTTTTGGGCATTTTGTGCTTAATTTGATGTGGTTCTACTAAGCCTGGATGTCATTTTTGGAACTGCAGTTGTGTGCTCAAATGGACACACTGTCATGGTAAACTTTCATATTAGATATTCACCTCACGTTCACCAGTCCATTGCTAACAGCATTTAAACAGAGCCTTTGAAAAGGCTTTAATTCACATTCACCTTATTACCATAATACAGAGCCTACTTGTGTCTACCTTCTTTTATTAATTTATTCATAGTGTATTTTGAAAGGTTTTTTTTTTTTTTTTTTTGGTCATGTTTCACTACCTTTAGTCTCTGTTATACTTCCGTTTTTTGCTTTACAAAGTTGTTACCGGGAACATTTAACAAATGCAAAAAAAAAAAAAAGCTTTGGAACTTTGAAATGAATGTTTGTTATATTGGATCTAAACCGGTTTTACTCTGTATGACGCTCAGCGTGATTTTGCTGCTGCAGACAAAAATCACACATCATAAAAACATTCTTGAGTTATGAGATCGGAGGTCTTAGAATGTATAATGTGATGTGCTAACCAGGCCAAGACCGCTGCAACGGCACTCAGGAAATACAAATTCAGTAATGCGGATTGCAAAACATACATAAAACATTCTAAGGGAATTTGTAGTTGTCCCATTAGTCTTGCATAATTCTATGCCCTCGTTCCTATTGGTGGATTTTAGATGAGCGTCGTTGCAGTGGTCAGACGCTGAGGTTTGAATCAAAAAACTCCTGACACTGTCAGAAATTTGTCGAGGACTGCCTTTAGTCATAACGGCACTAAATCACTGGTAGGTTAGCACATCATTTTATGCATTCTAACACCTCTGATCTCATAACTAAAGAATGTTTAAAAACTCAAGGTCACTTTAAAGAATGTTTCTGTATATGCAACCCCATTTTCTAGCTCAATCACACTGATTGTTGACATAAGTAGAACATAGTGATTTTCTATCATTAGTTGATCTTCACATAGATATTATCTCGCAGTCTATTATAGAATTTGGTCAATCTTTAATTGGGATCATGTTGTTCAGTGTGACATGTAATAATCTTAAAGACTGCTGTAATAACATAGTCAAAACCTGACTTTAGATGCACTTTCCTGATGTCTCTAAACTAGCACGGCTAGTATCTTACTGCATACAGAATCTCAACCAAGTATGTATTGTCGTTTAATTCAATTATATCAGTTACTTCTTTTTAGAATGTGGTTCAGTCACAGTCCAACGTGTTTGTTCAGAGCTCTTCCAAAATAGCACACCCATCACCCATCTTATGCTTATTATGGCACATCAGCATGCCATACATGTCAACAACATAGCTATGGCGGCGTCTGCTAATTGGGAAGAAGTCATCACGGTGCTGTTTTTATGATCATCTGCTACTTTCAGCCATCCTCGAGTACAATGGGTGAGCTAAAGTCATACATGGAAAGCGAAGCACTTACATCGAACATTTCACAAAGCACTTCACAGCACTTAAGTTAAAGTCTTTGGTTAACAACTGCTCAGGAGGCCAGACTTACTATTATAGATAATGTTTACACATTTGCATGGGGCATTTTCCTGTGTAATTAGCAGCTATTGTGAGTGAATCCTATGCCTGTAGAAAATGACTCTATTCAGTGAATCAAAGGCTGCAATCACAGGGGTGTCTGATGACGCTACACCCTGCGAATCAAGCAATCTCCATTTATAGGCACATTTTAAAGAACATTTAACATTGCTTTTTTTTTTTTTCCCCCCCCTTTTTTTTAACGATGTATCGTCAGATATCTTCGGAGAGAATCATTAGATCAAAAAGGAAAAAAAATCTCTTCCCAGAAACTATTTTAAGTATATTTTCCCATTTTTCTCCACTATTTCACCTGACAATTCCAACCAACCAGCCAGTTCTCTACACCACATAACAGCTATCAACCGGGGAGGGTGAAGGCCAACACGTCCTTCCTCCAAGACACATGGAGCCAGCCAACTACATCTTTTCAAACTGCTGCTCGTACTGTGTCACAGTGCAGTGTTAACACACTTGGAGAAAAGAGCTATCGACCCTCTTTTACACACATGAGCTCACAGTTGCGCATGCCTCTGTGATTGACAGGGAAGAGAATATGCCATTCCTCCTACTCAGAGAGCATGGTCGATTTTGGCATGATCGGCTGTGCCAGCGGTGGCGCTAGACCCTACAATTTAGCTGTGCACCAGTAAAATTTTCCTGATAAATGAATGTCTGATGATTACAGTAGATACATCTTACAATAGGCTTACGTATTCATTGGACGTTATCATTGACTGGACATCGTTTGAATTATTTAAAACATGACAACACCAGCTTAAGCAAAAATATCCTGCGCATCTCCTTCAATCTTACACCCCGCCCTCCTCGGCATGCTCCTCCTCCTTCACCTTTCCCCGTAGAAACCTCGACTTGCAGTCAGACGATAAGTCATAATACACCATTGTAGCTGAGGAGAAGTAACTACCAGGCTAATGCTTATCACTGTGTTAATGAGAAGTATCTGAATTTGTATTTAGTTGAACGAGGACATGCCGTTTTCCATATCTAATTTACTTGTCAGAGGTTTGATCGATAACATTAGCCTGTTAACTGCTAAAAGACTGCTTGCTCTTCTACTCTCTTCTACTTTGGCATTCTGCAACAAACGATGTGATTTAGTCATCATCAGTGACAGCGATTTGTTCATTTAGGATGCTAGTTAGTTCGTTGACTTATGAAAATGCTAATCAAACAGACTTGCCGGTAATTTTCAAGTAATCCTGAAGACTTTGGTTAGATGTTTCAGGTGTGTTTGATTAGGAATGGAGCTAAACTCTGTAGGACAGTGGCCCTCAGGACCGGAATCGCCCATCGCTGGTTTAGAAGCTAGTTTCAGTTGCCTATTCCAGTATATTGTCTGGTATTTGTGTAAACAAAACCTATTGAATTTATTTGTTTTCAGGGCTCTTGTGGACTAGGATTGAAGAGGGTGGATTTTAAATGTATTGAAAATGTGTGGTGGGATTCGTATTTCAATAAATCATTTATTTATCTCTCCTGTGTGTATTTATTTCAGGAATTTTAATATAAATTAGGTATGGTCAAGTATCAAATAAAATGTAGACTTGCATTGGTGATGGTAATGTTCTAGAAAGTGTTTAAAAATGACCATGGTAAAACAGAGCTCCAGGGTGAATATGGAGTTTACCATTGTCATCAACCAAACAGTTGCCAGTTTTCTTATGCGTTGGTGCTGTTTTTGCAAATAAATAAATAAATAAATAAATTTAGGATGGGGGTGGGTTGGGGTTTTAGACCACCCCCCACCCCTCCAGAACCCTGGACCCCCTACAAATTTTGAAGTACTTTTGTAAAATGGCTAGCTGTGGCATCATCAGGATTCCTGATGTAAGATTCATGCACTCCTGACAATAGGACAAATGCTTTTCTGTTGCACCACTCGTGAGCGCCCCAGAAAATACATTGAAAAATGTATTTTCAAAATAACACTACAACATGTGGAGAAGTTCAAGGGGGGGTGAGTACTTACGCAAGCCTCTCTATATCATTTTAAAAACTATTTGCAAAACATTAACCCTGGGGTTCATGATTGAGCTCTTTAAAAGCAAGTCTTTCTAAGCAATTACCATAGCTTAGTGTTTGCACTAATAGTGCTGATGTCGGTGCAGGTTGATCTTACACTACATGCGCTGCCCAATACACACCAAGGTCATAGTATTGCTTAAGTAGTGTCCCTTCAGATAGATTATGCTAATGACAGGCTTCACTTTTCAACAGAAAAGCACTATAGGATACCAATAACAAATAAGATGTTAATATTACATTTCCATAAATAGAAACCGCGCTTAAAGTGTGTTTAATGTATTTTTTCTGACCTTTTTTGTGGATTATCACATCCACTATCAGTTTGCTTGTATAAAGAACTGCTAGTTGTGTTATTTTGAACATGATTCAATGCTTTATATTCTATAACGAGTGATATGTCTATAACATCACGTGTCTTCTGTCTTAAAGTTCAAGAAGATGTAGATCAGAACTGTTGTATGATCATAACTGCTATAGTATATTTAAGAATGAAAGAAAAAAAAGGCATGGACCCTTTGATCCTAGCCCAAATCGATGTTTTCCTTATCTAAAAGTAATCAGATTTTTTTTTTAGAGACCACAGGGGTAATTGAAAGCTTGGCAACAGAGGGACTATGCATATCTTTTATACAAATCTATTGAATGATTGCCTGACCATGACTTTCTGCAATAGCTCATTTATCAAGTTCTGCCTTAATTTACTGGCTGCCGTTATAGAGTGAATAATGCTCAGTGCATCAAAACAAAAAGTAAAAGAATAAAACAACATCGATTTCATCTGGGTATATCAATGTAAAAGGAAATGTCTATTTAAGAATCTGTGTTTTGTTTTTTTTTCTTTTCCTGATCAATGTGAACTTGCTACTGTTGAATGGAATCAGAAAAAAAGGAAAAAGTGTAGCTCTAAGTAAAAATGAAATATATCAAACAGAGCAGTTCTTATGCACTATACTTTTCTTTTTATGTCTTAGAAGTTTCTTTTATGACATTCGCATTATTGGGTCAGTTAACAAAAAAAAATGTTAGCTTTCCATTACTTTTCCAACAACAACAACAACAATATTACTTTTCCCAACAAAAATGAAACGTTATAGAAAAATGTTTGTCAGTAAATAAAGTAACATACTAAATATAATAGGCCGCTTTTCAGACAAAAAAAAAAGAAGAAGAAGAAGAAGGAGAAAAACAAAGCTGGCTGTCAGATATTACAATCAAAAACAGATGCATGTGTGACAGTCAAAGGTTATTTAAATATAAAACTTGTCTACATTACATTTTTTGAGCAACAGAATTCATGAATTCATCAACTGTTTACTAAAATTCAAATGAATATATTTCATGTCAATGAACATGTAAATCAGGTAATCCATGAAAAAAAAAAAAAAAGAACAACAGTCTGAACAACAGCCTACTTTGAAATGTTTCCTACATTCTTAGTAAAACGGTTCTTCGAGTGGTTCTTGTATAATTAACACTGCTTAGCATCCTCAAAGGGTTTCAGTTTTGGAAACCTCTCTGTTATTGACTCACTCTGTCGTACGGTTCTACACAGAACCGTCATTAATGGGTACGGTTATCACGAGTACTAGATTTTTGTAACTGAATCACACACTCCAGATTAGTGAGACATTAGCAATGAGTCCTCCCATTACTTTACACCTGAGAGAGCAACAATACCATTATGATAATATGATATTTCATATCTTTTGACTTTATTACACCATTAATACACATTAGTCACTTGAAAATGACCAGTCTTTCAAAAATATGAAGCAGATTTTTTCCCCTGTAAGTTTCCTTCCACTTCTTATTTACAGTCACAGCCACACACACACACACACACACACACATACATACCTTCCAGACATGTGAAGTGACTTACTGTCTTGGATTTATTGAGAAATATTCATGCAAGAAATATTGCTAATATATGTGATGGAAATAAGGTATGTTTGAGCGTCTCTCTATTTCAGGAGACATCTTCAGCGGCGGAGTTCTCAGAAAAGCTCTGTCTCAACCGTTTTCACTTGCAATCAATGTAGACTGTCCTTGTGCTTGACCTTCTGTACTTAGTCAATTTTACCACTCTGGAAGAGCGAGAATTTCACTTAAGCTTTTTTCATGGTAAAAATCAGTCCTTGGGCTATTGCACTGCAGTATATTGACTACAATATTAACAGAGACACAGTATTATCAACTACCGTTACATGTTACGTATATTACTATAAATAAATCCGAATGCACAGGTTTAGGACATTCCCTTTAATTCCCTCATAGGTTTTCTGTTTGTAGAAGACATTCATCCTCAAAGAATTAACCAAATTAACTCAGCTTTTGCCTTTCAGGAATAGGAGGAAAAAAAGAATAATTTTCAAATTAAGCTGAGTGAATTGGAAGAGGGGAAAAAGGGACGGCCTTAAAGGGATATTCTAACGCTGGATGTCAAAGGATCAGCCGATTTCCATATTAATTGAAGAAGATGCGCATGAGCCAGAAATGAGGCGAGACTCTGACTCTCTCAGTTCCGCTGCACTGCTCTCTGTTGCGCCATCAGCCATTAATGGCTGGAGCATTTCAACCTGCCGTGACTAATAAGCCACAGGAGGATATGGGGAAAGCTCAGGCCCATCCATACACGCAGGTCCTTGCCATCAATCACCTACAGGGGAAAACAAAGCAATTAGCTTGAGCTTACCTATAACATTATTTACACTAGATATACCAGGGGGGAAAAAAAGCTTTTACATTAGTAGACATGCTGTAAGAAAGTGGTGAAGGTGACAAAATGAGATTTATTTAACTTTTTCAACGACAACAACAATAATAATAATAATAACAATATAAGATTTCAAGTGCATTGTAACATGTAAGCTATGTTTAGCCCTTTACTGCATGAACTATTACATTTACATCAAAATAAAGTTTTTGTGAAATTTTATTGTTTGAATTAGTTCAAATGACAAAAAAAAAAAAAAGTGTAAAAAAAATTGTTGTAATTGGGTTTTTTTTGGGGGGGGGGGGGTAGGTTGGTAAAATGTATGGCAGCAATGTGCAATGGTGGAACGTATCATATTGTCAAAAATAACACAAAATGTACAAGAAATAATTCCAAAACTGTAAGTTTTCCAGACTTTTGCAGAGTGGTAGAGTTTGTTTTGTATTATTGTCTATCAAAAATGTGGAGATAAATTAATTGTTGCCATATGGCAACACCATGCAGTAAAGGGTTAGGGGTGGCTGGAATAAAATGAACTACAAGGGTTAAACCTCCCTGTCTTTTAAAGATAAAAATACATCAATATAAGGTTTGAAGTTTAACATCCACATCAGAATATATGCTCTTAACAAATACCTTTAAGTGGATTAATTTGGATTTGTGGAAGGCAGTGCCACCTATGGTCATAAGAAAAATAAACAGAATGGTATGAATAAGCAACACTGGGACTGAGGTTTTTTTTTTTTTTTTTTTTTTTCTAGCCCAAACTCTAGATGCAGTGCATGTCAGGCACGTCGCCTACATGTCGCCTGACAGTTATGTCAGGCAATTACAGAGTGAAACACCTCCTCGATTTGATCTTCATTTGGCTTGATATTTTTAAGCCTGTCATCAACAGTGAATAAGAAGATGCACATGAATGGCCACGGTCATGGATGTAATGAAGGTGGACAAAGTCGATAATTTACTCTATTATCCTTTTCCCTACAAAATGGATTTGGAGGAGAAATTAGAGTCGATAGACTAAGCACAAATTGTTCAAACAAAGTACAAAGTATACAAAATGACAGAGGACAGAATTTTAATTTTAGTATTTTTTTTTTTTTTGGCTCAAATTAAAAGTTTACAACTTTTCTGTGTACCAGGTTTGGTATTCGGAGGAAGCACGGACTTGCAACAGTTAAGAACCGTGTCAAGTGTGAATTTACATTCTTGTGGTTTTCACTCAGCACACCATTTTCATAATTATAATGCAAACCATGGCAACGTTCAAGTGACACGGATGAGATTTTCTGCTTTAATGTGACACATGTCTGAGTTTTTGAGACCCGAGCTACTTTCGTATACGGCCCTGCATCACCTGACCTGCGTGACCTGATAAGAGGTCATGTGATTTGAACACTCAGATCTGAGAATGGTCGGATCAGAATTTATGGTTGTTGTTTTTTTTTTTTCCTAATGAATTTTAATGTGCATGTACATATCACTGTTATTGTTGTCATCCCGTGTCAGCAGCATGGCAAACCGAAAATAGAGGACAGCAACAACAGTGACTATATTCAGTATATTCAGTAGAAGCATGGGGAAATTGGTGATTCACTTGATATTTGAGGAATCAATTCGAGCAAAAATGGAAGGAATCTACCAAAAAATGAATAGTGTCCAAATCAATTGCCCAAGAAATTGACGTGCACATGTGGGACATTTCAGGGAACGGGTGTGTTCAAATTAAAGACGTATACTTCCATTTACGAATGTGAATTTTGCAAATTGTACACTGAACCTTGTCATGTCAAGCCATGATAGGTCTGTAACATCAGGACTGAATTTGTCTGTAACTAAAAGATGGTGTCCCTGGGGAGGGCAGAGGTTAGCAAGAGTGAGTCAATAGCTGGTGGGGAAGCAGAGCCACTACCCCGTCCTACCAAGATTGGGTCTTTAAGCAAGGATCTTAACTTCTAACTGGAGAATCAGAAAGACCTTTCATTCATACTTTCGCTAGAGGCACCCAAGACGCATCAACTTTCTTTCGCATCAATTTTCCTTCACTGGCCACCACAAAGTTGTTCGTTATTATTTGTTAGAAGAAATTTCAATCTGTTGTATTTAATCAGCAATTGGGTCTTCTCTTAATTTTCAGCATAAGATTGTGTGCCAGAATGAGTGACGAGACAAAATTTTATGTAGCAAAACAATGGCGTAATATATATATATATATATATTTATATTTTTCTGTCTTATATATTTTCCATGAAATAAATGCAGGGCAGCATTATCATGAAAATGATTAGAGTGGCTGATCAGGAGAGATAATGCATCACACAGTTCAGAGGTTCTCTCTTTTTTTTCCCTTCAATTTCACAGTGTCATTGGTCCTATAGCTAGAACTCCCCCACTCCTCTTCACAGCTATCATACGATAGCCATGCTATAGGAGACAGTTCATGATTCTTAACCAACCCATTAATCATGGAATAGATTTATCTATGCTAGGACACACAGGGGGACCCTGTGCACCCCTGACTTACAGAATTTTGTTTGCTTTATAGTCAAGACTAAGGTGAAAGGGTGTTTTTATGTGTGGCAGTTTTTTAAATATATATTTTTAATGATATGTGTGTGTTTCCTGAATATTTTCCTTTGCCTTTTTTTTTTCATTCCACTGAGATAAGAGTTCAAAAGGAAGCTCCTCTGTGTCTATCTTAAAAGCTCTGATTTAATAATCAAACCCAATGCGGCTGATCTCCTCTTCTGATAGTTAACAAAAGCTAACAGAGCCAATACAGAATAATAATGAGCACTCTCTCATCTAAACTACACAGTGCCATGGTTCATTATGGTGGAGAGAGTGATTCATATGTGCTTTGAAATTAGTTGGAATTTTTCCATCCATCCATCTTCTATACCGCTTATCCTTTTCAGGGTCACGGGGACCTGGAGCCTATCCCAGGGAGCATGGGGCACAAGGCGGGGTACACCCTGGACAGGGTGCCAATCCATCGCAGGGCACACTCACATACACACTCACACACCCATTCATACACTACGGACACTTTGGACATTCCAATCAGCCTACCTTGCATGTCTTTGGACTGGAGGAGGAAACCCGGAGGAAACCCCCGCAGCACGGGGAGAACATGCAAACTCCGCACACACAGGGCCACGGTGGGAATCGAACCCCCAACCCTGGAGGTGTGAGGCGCACGTGCTAACCACTAAGCCACCGTGCGCCTCTAGTTGGTATTTTTATATAATATATTTTACACTAATAGCAAAAACAATGTTGAACATACACTCTAGAAAAATGCTGGGTTATTTTTACTACCCAAACTCTGGGTCGAGCTGGGTCATTTTCACTGACAGTTGAAACAATGCACCCCTCCCCCACCCCGACGTATCAGCCCAGCTCCTTGGGTCAAATCAACTCAGAGTGCACTGTTTGAATTTGCTTCACGTGGAGGTAACGGCTCTCACACGGACAGACTGTTAGATTTATTTGGAGAAACTCAGAAAGGATGTGTTAATATCCTACACACTTTTTGTGTTATTACTATTTCAACACATGTTCGGTTAAATTGTCCAATAAATGTGTCAAAAAAAAAAAATGTGTTCAATTATTGTCCAATCACAATAATTTCACGCTGCTGTGCCGACTGATCTTAACTCGCCTCAAAGTGAATGTTTGTTGCTTTGACCTTTTGATCGTGACAGCGGAGTCGGAGTCCTGAGGCGAGGAAACCAAATGACCACAGGTAAGTCAGCATTCATCGCTATTTAGCGTTAATGCTAAAGCTCTCGAAAATGTAATCATTGGGAAACAGTATCTCAGCGAGTGATAATTATCTTTACCCACCACGACGGCTTAAAAAGTGAATATCATGTACTGCTTCCTCAGTGTTGGTGTTACACTAAATGGTCTGCACTTATTTAACCTTAACGGTTCTGAAGCACTTTAAACTGGTTCTCATTCACACACTCACGGTGCTAACTTGCCATTGGGAGCAACTTGGGGTTCAGTGTCTTGCCCAAGGACACTTCGGCATGTGGAGTCACGTGGGCCGGGAATCAAACCACCAACCCTACGATTAGCGAATAACCCGCTCTACCACCTGATCCACAGTCGCCCTACTAGTGTTTATCGTGGCTGGGAAATATGGACTGAGGTTATTCTGTCCTATATTTAACCAGCCGTTGGGTTAAAAACAACCCAATTTGGGTTGTTTTTAACCCAGTGTTTTTAAGAGCGTATAAAGCACATGACTCCTGCCAAAATTTTCTGTAGGAATACATGTATTTGTTGGACACATCCATTATTCTTTGACATATATTTTGCCGTATTCATTGCCTATTTTAACGATATTACTTAATGCCTTTCAATTAATCTACATACATTTGTGTACATCCATAACGTACATTAATTTGTGTATATCCATAGACAACAGTCTAATCAACGGCCTATTATGAGCGACATTTCAGTTTTTCCCCACAGTAAGAAAAGAAAATCTTTCATAGGCACATGCGCATTTCACAATCCAGTTCCATTTGTTTTAACGTGTTCTTTGACAGAAAGTTGGCTTTTTTGTTCCAGTTTCATTAAATATTAATTTGGCAGAAGTGGTCCATTAAATGAAATGGCCAAGGCTACAGCACACTCAGATTTGCACTGCCATGTAGCTCACAAGTGCAATAACACGCCGTCTGTCACCAGGCAAATTTGCCATGTTCGCATTTACACGTTGTAAAGGCTAATTTTAACTTCAAATTTAGTAACCCATGCTAGAGTATACATTATAAACTTCTTTAAGATAAGTTAGTCGTTTCTTTATGCTCCCCCCCACCAACACCCAGCAACACTGTAATGGTGTCATAGAAAGTGTAGGCAGGCCAGCTGTCACTTACAGCAGACCGTTGCCAAATCTAATAGCACCACCATAAAACATAATCCTCATTAGCCAAGAAGACAAAGATAAGCAGAGCACGCAGGAATATAAAGGAACCCATTGCCAGACTAATTAAACAAATAATGTGGATGTGCAGTCTGTGCTTAGAGTGACAGGCAAAAAAAAAAAAGAGGGATTGAAAGAAGAGTGACAGGAGATTTGTGAGGATTGTTTTGACCAAAAGGTCTCAAGTGTGCACACACATTTAATTAGATATTCAGAATATAGGAAGAAAATTCTACATGCTGTGGTTTATAACTGAGCATCCAGTGAGTCCCAATCAGCGAGACTCAAGGTTTGAATTTATATAAGGACATTTATGATTTTTAAAATAAGTATAAGTATAATTATAATTAAGTATTAGTAAGTTTATCAGTAATATTATATTTATATGGGGTGAATTCATATATATATATGTATGTATATATGTATGAACACCATATTTTAAACCTTTGTCACCTTAGAATATCGCTTACTGTACAGATTATGGATTCAATCATCATCTTACAAATTTTCAGAGAGCATGCCCTGATGTTTTAGCGTGCTTCTTTATTATTCCACATTAAATGATCAAATCGAATAGACAGAGGTCAAATGGAAAGTTCTTTATTGTATTAATGAAACCATAGCGGAGAGTGCTGTGACTCATATCTGAAATGCAGAAACACAACAATTAAGCCTTTTTGTACACTGAGTGAAGCATCATGGGAACATGGCCTGTTGGTTTCATAAATATAAATTAGATGCTCACACAGTGATCGTGACAATTTAGCTCTGAAATCTATTCATTAATTGCCAGAGATTCAAATTCACTGAAGAAATTATGAAATATTCAAGAAATATATTATTTCTCACCACAGGATCCACACTGTGAGCTTTTAATTAGCCTAATAATTAAAAATGAAATTATTAATCAGTCATGCATGGGTGTTTCTGCTCCAAACCCCTGTTCTTCCAGACCGGTATAGAAATGAAAATTACGTATTAAATTAAATGAAGCGTTAATTTTAAATTATTAAAAACATAGAGGGGGATAAAAAGCTGAAGTATCCTTTTGCTGTCATGTTATCTATGTATCTGTTGGCAGTACATACAGTCATGTGAAAAATTAAGTACACCCTATGGAAATTGTTTTTATTTTTTTTATTATTTATTTATTTTTTAAATATTTGGACAAGCAAATATTTGATCCTCTTTGAAACAGTGCCTTTTAATAAAGGTGATACGCTATCAAATGACACATAAAACTGACATTGTATCGTTCTCTGTTAGACCATCATAATTCTTCTCTGGCCTCATTTAAAAATGTGGCAAAGGGACACTGGGTGTAACTTCAATGAAGGCCAGTGGGGGATTATATATAAGAATGTTTTCAACTCATTATCCTGTAACAAAATAATGGAACCGAGCTACAATTTCTGCACAGGTAGTACCTCACCCCACTTTGTCTGAGTAAAATGTACCCTAATGTATCATTTAGATCTTCTGGGAATGTAGAAAACTTTTTTTGGAAAGAGATGCACGATTTGATTGTTTTGGAAACCCCACTGGACATTTCGTTTATACAATGTCTTTTTGGTACGGAGCTGGACAGAACACTCGACCCCAATATCTGTAAAAAGGATTGGTATAATATCATACACTGAAAAAACAATGCATTTTGCTTAATTGGAATCCAACATTTGATCTGTTTAAACAACTTTTGAACGATACATTACGGATGGAAGAGCGTACCTATTACTTAAGAAGCAAGGCTGATGTCTTTCGGAGAAAATGGATGCCTCTCATAGACCTCTGACCCTCTGGCCACTTTAGGTGGATACCCTTTACAACCTATACGACCATTTTTTTTTTTTTTTACCGTAGCTGGAACTGGACTGTCCCTCCTTTTTTTTATTATTATTATTATTAGTAGTAGTATTAGTATTAGTATTATTAGTAGTAGTATTATTAGTATTATTATTATGACCATAATTATCTACCTACTAATTGCATCTAAAGAGTTCTGTAAGGCCTAAAAGGCATAAGAGGGTCACACCGGATATTGAAAGCAAAGGTTCACATACTTTTGCCACTCATAGATATGTAATATTAGATCATTTTCCTCAATAAATAAATGACCAAGTATAATATATTTGATCTCATTTGTTTAACTGGGATCTCTTTATCTACGTTTAGGACTTGTGTGAAAATCTGATGAAGGTTTAGGTCATATTTATGCAGAAATATAGAAAATTCGAAAGGGTTCACAAACTTTCAAGCACAAGTGTATACCCCTACTTATTGTACATTTCATAACCTCTTGCATAGCTGAATATAGCATCTGTGCCATGTCTATTCCTCCTTAGACATCTTGTGTTTTTTGTATTTTTTTTTTCTTTCTTATTTATCTTATTATTATGTGTCCTTCAGTCATATTTGTGTATGTACTGGAAGCTTCACCTACCAAGTCAAATATGTTTTTTTTTTTAAAAATTAGTACAATCATGAAGTCATGATTTTCCACTTCTGCTACAGTAAGTACCATAACCCTTTATGGTTCCTCCAAAATAGCCCTAGGGTATTTCCCAAGTGGGTTACAAGTTAAATCATCACTAGCTTCCAACCAATTACAGAGCAAATAAATACCTTACCTGTTCAGGTACAAAAAAAAATCCTAAAAATCCTAGTCCTGAATATATTTGTTTCCCTAGAAATATTGTCCTCTTCTACTCACAGACTCCTGTTTGTTACAGCTCCTGGCAATCACTGTGTAGTCTGACTTCTTTCATGCCTATATTTAGGACATGATGCTATCTGACATATCTGAGCTGGCGTGTTGTGTATGCATACAAAATTCCTGAAACTTCAGTCCCAACACCTTATCATATTTGACTGATTTGTGTGTTTGTTTGTTTGTTTGGGGCCTGGGTAAAAGAGGGTGGGCAAGGGGTTTGAAGATGGTTGCAGAAAGTGCCCAGTGAGATGAAAGGCTATCATCTAAGAGGTTTGTGCATGTTCAGTAAGACAACTTGTGGCCTAATTCACTACAGTTCACAACACATAATACTGTCGTGACAAATTCCAGTTGTTTACTGTCGTACACACACACACACACACACACACACACACACACACACATTGCCACAAAAAAACACATTTCAGGAAATTTGCTATAGGCTTAACATGGATATAACAAAACGGCTGTGACCTAATTCACACATCAACTAAATCCAGCAGCTGAACACACACTCAACAGAAAGTCCCAAAATGAAACACAACCGCTTGCAGAAAATAGAGGAATAAAATGCAAGATGTTTATACTGCTGTATTTTACACATGTTCTTGACATTTCCGTAAGCAAACTAGAATTTAATTTTGATTAAATACCAGTTGCTCCAGCTAGCTTATGTGAAATTAAAAAGCATGTTTTGAGCGGCTTCAAACGGCTACAGACGAAACATAATAATGATTTAAAAAAAAAAAGGGTTGCCCTACCTTTCGACAACATTTTAACATTAGCATACATGTACAGTGAGATAAGTAGAGTTGAACACAGGCTAGAACAGGAACTGAGAACATGTGCGGGCTCATCATGGTCGGGATGACATTGAAAAGAATTTTTAAGAATTTTAAGTGAGGATTTTAATAGAAGGAACAGCCCGAGTGGTCCACTTCCTCATCAGATCTTAAGATATTAAATGATTTCAAAAAGCTACAGTAAAATCTTCCGCGTTTATGGATAAAAAGGAAACCAGGTCTGTTCTAATTCTTGTGATTTAAATATAAAGTGTACAGTACAGTCATGACCGTTTTTTATTACAGTTAAGATATCCTCTGTTGTGATATCATCTGATTATACTAGAGAAATGGCCTGGTGTCCACTTCAGGGAAAGTTTTTATTGAACTAGCTTTCATCTGTTGGTTTATCTTTTAATGTATTTATGTCTCTTATGATTTACTGGTTTAGTTTTATCCTTTTTTATTCCTTTATTTCATTTTATCTGTGTTTTATTTCATTGTCGACCGGATTTCGCTGAGACGATGTACATCACCAGCGGACACTTGTCTTATAAAGGTGTTATATAAATAAAGGAGATTTGTTTTCACTAGCCTGCTACACGTGTACGCATCGCGAAAGGTTTACACCGGTTACTGAGCAACGTCACTCAATGCAGCTTCCTCATGTGTTCCTAACCCCTAAGTGATTCTCTAGCTACAAGAGTGATTTTGTGGGTGATTCTCGCTTCCAAATGGTGGGCCAAGGCCCCCTAAGCACCTGTAGCTTCGCCACTTTGTTTCATATTCATTGCTATTTAGATTTGTACATTTGTTGTCTTCTAGAGGTTAGGCTGGGAAATATTATAAATGTGCTGTAAATAAAGAACAGAACAAGACATGAACAAAATTTAAATGTATTTATATACTGTAATTATTTTATAACGAGATATAATATAGGGATTAGGATTAAAATGGGCTTTAATGAGATGACACATAGGGGTTGCAAGAAATTTCAGTCCATTCTGAAAGTATTGGAACGGCAAGGCCAATACTTTTGTTTTTGCTATACAGTGAATGCATTTGGGTTTGAGATCAAAAGAGGAATATGAGATGATAGATCAGAATTTCAGCTTTCATTTCAGGATATTTACATCTATATGTGATAAATAACTTAGAAAATGGCACCTTTTGTGGAAGACCACACCAATCCCTTGCTTGCAATAACTGCATCAAGCCAGTGACCCCCTGACATCACCAACCTGCTGCATTCTTCTTTTGTGATGCTTTTTCCTGGCTTTTAACTTCAGCTTCTTTCAGTTTTCGTTTGTTTTGGGGGCATAAAATGAATTATATGCAGTATAAAATAGGTAATAATAAACTATAAAATGTATTTTCTGATTATTTTCTACAGTTTCTCCCTTTAGTCTTCTCTTCAGGAGGTATAAATTAAAGTATTAAAGTCTGGTGATTGACTTGGCCAGTCTAAAATCTTTCTCTTTTTCCCCATGATGATGTCCTTTGTTGTGTTGGCAGTGCTTTTTGCCTTGTTGCATGATGAAGTTCCTCCCAATTAGATTGGATGCATTTCTCTATCAATTGGAAGAGACTGTTCCGGTAAATTTCTGAATTCGTTCTGCTGCTTCCATCATGAGTTACATTATCAATAAAGATTAGTGAGCTCATCCCAGAAGCAACCATGCAAGTCCAAGCCATGACACTACCTCCACCATGCTTGACTGATGAGCCTGAACGTTCTGGATCATGAGTAGATCCTTTCTTTCTCCACGCTTTGGCCTTTCCATCACTTTGCTAGAGGTTAATCTTGGTACCAGAACTTTTGTGGCTCATCTCTGTATTTCTTTACAAATTCCAATCTGACCTTCTGATACTTACTGCTGATGAGTGGTTTGCATCTTGTGGTATGGCCTCTATATTTCCACGCTTTATATCTTCTTTGAATGGTGGATTGAGGATACCTTCACCCTAGCCCTGTGGAGGTTATTAGTGATGTCACTAACTGTTGTTTGGGTTTTTCTTCACAGGTCTAACAGTGTTTTGTTGTTTGCCAACCAGTTCCAAGTCTGGTTGTTAGTACACCAATGGTTTCTTTCTTTTTCATGACATTCCAAATTGCTGTATTGGCTATGCCCAATGTTCGTGCAATGGTTCTGACAGATTCTCAGCTTCAAAATGGCTTGCTTTTTTCCCATAGACAGCTCTCTGGTCTTCATATTGGTTTATCCTTTTTAACAACAAATGTAGTGTTTACAGGTAAAACCTAGGCCTCAAACCAAGAGTAGACATTCAGAGCTATTAATTCTTTAAACAATCAATTTAACAGGGCACACCGGGGCAGCAAGAAACACCGATCAGTCATATGTTCCAATACTTGTGATCACTTGAACAAATGGGAGGGTTCAAACTAAGGGTGCAAAATCTGATCTATTGTCTCATATTCATCTTTTGATCTCAAACCCAAATGTATTCAGTGTACAGTAAAAACAAAATAAAAATTGGCCTTGCCGTTCCAATACAGTCAGACGGGACTGTATTTCCAGGCCCTCACATTTTAAAATTATGACAAGCTTTCCCTTTTCTCACATTTTGAGCAAAATAATTTTCTGCATAATTTACTGTATTGGCCAGGGTACTGTATGCACTCAGCACTCTGGATTGCAAGTTCTTTGACAGATACTGTGTATGAATAAGAGAGAGAGAGAGAGAGAGAGAGAGAGAGAGAGAGAGAGAGAGAAGGAAATATTGAAAAATTGAGATTTTGAGGTAAGAAAGAAACTTAAGTGACCTGGGGGCTTCTGTGCATTAAACACTAAATCCATCACTGCATAAGATTAGAAGTTTACACTTGTCTACAAATCTACAATTAAACATTAGCATTTTACATAAGCATCATATTGCCTTGACAAAGATGAACAATTTTAGATTCGCCAACTAGGACAGAGCCGGAAGCTATGGAAGACAATCTCTTCATATTTGTCTTGCAGTCTGATTTCATAAAAAGAATCATTGACTCCATCTAACAACTGATTTTTTTTTTTTTTTTTTTTTGCTGTAACTGACTAAGATCAAGACATGATAGTAGAGAAGCGATATATTAGCATCCCTCAAAGTCAAACTGATGATTGACATTAGTTGGCTGTATGCAGGATGTGTGAAGAAATAGTCCCAAGCAGATTTTCATTCCAGAACCTTCATACTGTGCTGTATCCCAAGCTCCTGTGTGTCAAATTCCCATAACCAAACACCGATTGACCAGAGGCAGAGTTAGTGAAAATACTCCAACAGCTACAATATGCATGCTTGGCAAGAAGTAATGTTTGCTTAATTTACCACAGCAGTAGAAGCAGTAGAAGCACATCAGGATCAGAAACCGGCATCACAACAGGCAGCAGGCTTGCACATACAGTGAGAGAGAGAGAGAGAGAGAGGGGGAGAGAGAGAGAGAGAGAGAGAGAGAGGGGGAGAGAGAGAGAGAGAATATATTATTAGGCAGAGTATATTATTAGGCATCCTAGGATATACCACTCCACCATTAACTGAGTGGTTAGCACATTCACCTCACACATCCAGGGTTGCAGGTTCGATTCCCGCCACTGCCCTGTGTGTACAGATTTTATATGTTCTCCCTGGGTTTCCTCCGGGTACTCCGGTTTCCTCCCCCAGTCCAAAGACATGCATGGTAGGCTAATTGGCATGTCCAAAGTGTCTGTAGTGTATGAATGGGTGTGTGAATGTGTGTGTGATTGTGCCCTGCGATGGATTGGCACCCTGTCCAGGGTGTACCCCGCCTTGTTCCCGATGCTCCCTGGGATAGGCTCCAGGCTCCCTGTGACCCTGAAGTGGATAAGCGGTATAGGAAATGGATGGATGGATGATTTTCAGTGCTTGATTAATTTCTTTCAGCTGCTTCCTGAAAGAACTGCTTATATGAAATATGGACTTGTTTATTTGTTCATGATGGAAACTCGGCTCTTAGTCATAAATAAAGCTTTCATTAAATCTGACCTATTCTAAAATAAATAAAACGTAGTTATAAATAGAATGCACATAACTACCTGCAGGTCAGGTCAGAAAATTGTTTAGTTTTCTACCTGATTATATTCTTAAACCGCTCCAGCATATTTAAAAAGCAGAGCATAATTCCATGGCATTTTATTTGCAGCTACCTCAGACAAAAGCACCGCTAACTCAGCTTGACTGATTTTTTTGAATTTTTTGTCCCCTCTCCATTTTAGACAGCTTGTTCTTTCCTCACATCTTGGATAACTGTATTCTACTGAATGCTTTCCTTTTATTGACTCGTTATTGCGGCACCTGCTTTAGGGCATGTTTCGTGTTAATTTAATATACACGAGAGTAAAATTGGGTGTGTTGTAGGCATATGACATGTAAGTAAATGACTAGTGGGTGTGAGCTTGCATCATTTTTCACTCAAATTGTGGGTGTTTCAATGATGTATGAGAATTTCATGAACCACGGGAAGTTTCCTTTGTATGTCACTTAGTGCGCTCAAATCTGTGCTAATTTCTATGTACTGTACCTTTGATGTTTATAGGCCATAGTCTTTAAAGAGACTTCTTACCAAACCACACATTTTCCTAACACAAACACAAATACAAGAATATATTGGGTGTTGGATACAGCACTTTTTTAAAAAAAAACCCCAGCACTCTATGTTGTGCTTAAGCATGACTATTGTGCTGTTTTGTAAACAGTGTTATAATGTTTTTGCATAAAGCACAAAAAGAGCCCTCATGCATTTCAGTTATAGCCCTGGATTGTATGCTGCTAAGCAACATGGCAGCATTTTGATGTTTTTCCTGTCAGACGGATGAATGGAGTGCATTTGGCATCTTTCCCAGATGCGTGTGGCCCCCAGAGTGCTATTGAAGTGAGCAATGAGGGTGATTTATCGACAACAGCCATACGCTCACTAACCCTGAACAGTGTGGAAGTGAAAGGTAAAACAGTGCACAGGATCCTCACCATGAGGCCGTTTTACAGCAATTAAACAGCATGGTTACCTTCTCTCCTTTGTGGACAGTTTTAAAGATAAGTGGCTCTGCTCCTCATGGAAGATGCTTCTGTCATATCCAATCTCAGACAAAAAGTCAAAAGGTTTACTTTAGCATGAAACTGGACTGCTGGCTGAACACACTCCTGACTGGGAGTGTTGGCAGCTCGGCTATTAAATGTGTGCACTTATTTCGGAGAGGTTCTTAAAAGGTGTCAAAATGCGAGGCACACGAGTGAACACATGTCAGAATCCTTCAGTTTCGAATCAGTTTCAAAGGCACGAGGTGTGGGTGGGGGGCTGGGATTGGGGAGAGGGGATATGGGTGATACTGTATGGCGTCCACAATGTTTGGACGGGAGTGAATTGTGTCAATCAATTATTCTCAATGCCTAATGGTTTCAGGTTGAAATACACTATTTTTAGTGCTCTTAATTGTTAAATTAGACAAAATATTATATTCTTTTATTTTAAAACATCAGTGGTTTAAATTCATGGGCAACTGTAGTGTTTGTCTTTTTTTATTTATTTACTTTTTTTTTATTCTCACACATGGAAAACCAGCAGGAAAGGACCAGACGTTGGCCACATATACTTTGACAGAACATTTGATTCATTTTCCAAGTGTCTGAGGTTGTTCCAAAGAGGTGGAGCGCAACAATTCAGAAAAGTCACATTTCAAAACCAATTGCTCGCCCAGCTCCACTGTGATCGGCTGGTAGAGACGTGGGAATGAATAGGGGAGTCTTAGTCAGTGCAGTGTGTTAGCTGTATTTCACTTTGTCGGGTAAAAATGTCATTCATTTTAAAGCTAGCAGCTTGTAAATTATTAAACTATTTTACCTATTATATTTTACCTATTCTACAGGGCGCACGGTGGCTTAGTGGTTAGCACGTTCGCCTCACACCTCCAGGGTTGGGGGTTCGATTCCCACCGTGCCCCTGTGTGTGTGGAGTTTGCAAGTTCTCCCCGTGCTGCGGGGGTTTCCTCCGGGTACTCTGGTTTCCTCCCCCAGTCCAAAGACATGCATGGTAGGCTGATTGGCACGTCCAAAGTGTCCGTAGTGTGTGAATGTGTGTGTGATTGTGCCCTGTGATGGATTGGCACCCTGTCCAGGGTGTACCCCGCCTTGTGCCCGATGCTCCCTGGGATAGGCTCCAGGTTCCCCGTGACCCTGAAAAGGATAAAGCGGTATAGAAGATGGATGGATGGACATATTCTACCTTTTTGAACTGATGGTTGAATGAAAAAATTGAAATGATGTCGTGTTTATGTTCATGGCAATAAAATAGTTTGACAGACTGGTCGATGGAATTTGGAGCTTGTCTATTTCAGGTCGGAGCAGTTGAGCAATGTGTATGGAATTAGTGTTTAGATATATAGAAGAATTTGTAACTTAACATGTCAGAACGTTTTAAGATCCTGCCCGTTCATGATTAAGTTGTAAAAGCTAGCGAAAACTCATACCAATGCTATGTTTTATGTTCGACTTGCTCACAACAATAAAATGTGTACTGGGATAGGGACTGCAGTGTTTATGGCACCATTTAGGACAAGGCCAGAGTCAGCACTTACTGTACAACCTTAGATAAAAACTTAAATGTTGTCATTGCTGTCACTGATCTACGCAAAATAAATCCTTCATAGACTATCTGGCTTCTAGTTATGCCCCTCAAGTGGCTTGTGCAGTATGCCTGTTAAGTGGCAAGATGAAGGAGAGGAAAGCAGGCAATTTTTTTCACATTGTTCAGTGTTCACACACCACTATTCTCCTCTTTCGGCACGAGCACTACGTTAAATAGGGATCTGTAGAATCAAGTGCATCCACTCTTGTATCAGACAATTGAATGGCTGAAAAACAGCAAATAATTTGATTATAACTAATAAATAATGTTATTCGCCAACAGTTCTTGGCTCATGATTGAGCACCCAATTGGAGATGGCAGTTCCAGTGTATTGTACAATTATTCTAGGGCATTCATTTTCAGCACTACCCAAGAGCCTTCTTTCGGATCCCGATCCAGCGCTGAGTACAGAGTTTTGAATCCGAACCTCACTATAGCCCAACGAGATCTGTCTTCTAAAACCTCTAAAAC
Organism: Ictalurus furcatus; assembly: GCF_023375685.1. Lineage (NCBI taxonomy): Eukaryota > Metazoa > Chordata > Actinopteri > Siluriformes > Ictaluridae > Ictalurus > Ictalurus furcatus. The sequence continues at coordinate 4,152,494 of NC_071262.1, forward strand.
CTCCAACTATTATCCAACCATAAACTCGCTGCTACTAGTGACTGTAAATGTAGGAATCCACCTGCCCCACCCCTGTTCCAGTACTAAACTATTCTGAAAATTTCACAATAGTGACATTTTTCGCATTAAATGTTTAGTAATACAGCTCACTCGTATGAGTTAGGTGTATATCCCACAACCCTGAAATGAAACCTATGCCGTTGTTATATTTATTTCCTGGTTTACTTCCTCTTGCTACACCTCTGGTTTGTTTATGCCCCATGATAACCTGTTCCTCTTAATTAATCTCAATGTGTCTTGTTAGACCGCATGTACTGTACACTCTTCTGTTCATACCCTCTCTATGAATCTGTGCTGTGTAATACTGGAATTTTAAGCTGTGGCCACTTTAAGCTAGTTTCTCCTATAGTTTTAGATGTCGTCTGTTTTTTAGCTTCCTGTTTGGATAGCAAATATGGATTTACCCGTGTTTCTCTTGCTGTTGATTTGAAATATATAATTATCCCTCCATACTGTTGTGCTGGAATTCTGTTAATCCCATCCTCTTAAGGTTTTGATGATTTAGACTAAATTTTTACATCTTAAAAACTGCATGTGTGAACTGTATGGTGTTTGTGGCTTTGTGTAATGCCCTATAAAATGTGTTCCACTTAGCTGTCAGAGTTCCTGGTAAATTTCTTTATAGTTTAAGCATTGCCGTGATCCAATCTGCACAGACGTCTACAGTGTAGTGGCCTCTTTTGAAATAGCACCATAAGCTAAAGCCAGTTTGTGACTTGCTAATATAAGATTAGCATGGTGTTGTTGCTCGGTTACTATGTTCACACGGCATGTCCTGTACTGCATGACTACCATCACTGTTTCATGTTACAGTTAAGAAGTTTGAATTCTCTTTTTTCCAAAATTGACATCCTTACTTACAACATTCCCCTGCTCAAATACATGTCCATTAAATCATGCACATAATTCAGCTCTTCAAGCGTTGCCCGCTTGGCAACAGTTTTTCAGCCTGAGGTGACATTTAATTGACATTTAACGTTAGATTCCATGGTCACCATTTGTGTGGCATATGAGTGTAAGCATGTGATTTCAGAGATCGAGTTTCAGTATGCGGTGTAAGGAATAATCAGATTACATGCACAGTGTATGCTCAGCTTTAGTAAGACTATTGATAATGTTCCAAACATCTGATGGCATCAGTGGTACAGAATGACTACTAACCCTGCAACCAGGTCCCACTTCACTTCCATATATAAAAAGCGAACACAAAATGCACTAATGGGATTATTTAAACTATTTTATACAACAACAACAACAACAAAACTCAACTGTTTGACCAAATCCCTTTGTGAAATGGAAATATAATTTTAATGTTATGCTTGTACACTATTTGATTCATTTATTTGATGATGTATTCAATTTGATGAGCCACTCTGGAATCAAACAGTTCTCTATGCGTTTTGTGGCATCGTTATAAGGAAAAATAAAATATACATATGTTTTAAATAATATACTCTGATTTCAGGGTCCTACTAGCCCATCAATATTAACATAATCTCGCAACAACAAATTTGGAAGAACTCACCCAAGCCAATTCATGGAAGGCTGCAAATGGATGCTATGTAACAATTCTGCTGACTTCATTCATATGAACTAAAACAAATCACATGCTCCTAATTAGTTTTTGTTTTTTCTTTGTTTGTAGATAGAGACTCATCGTACCAACTAATCCTCATGCAAAAATTCATTAATTGCACTATCCGGTGTCATACCGATGAGGATGGGTTCCCTCGAGAGTCTGGCTCCGCTCAAGATTTCTTCCTCTTGTCAACTCAGGGAGTTTTTTTTTTTTTTTTTTCACCGCCACGATTGGCTCTGGCTTGCTCATTAGGGATAAATTTGAATGAAAATTGCATATCTGGACTAACTGTAAAGCTGCTTTGTGACAATGTCCATTGTTAAAAGTGCTCTCTAAATAAAATTGAATTGAATTGAAGTTCACCGGACTGGTAAGGAGCAAGAGAGATTGCATATGGATGAATTTGTATGTTATGACCTCCAACCCTGTCATTCAACCGAGCCTTACTCATTTGAGCCTCTTTATATATTTATATAAGTTGGCTCGTTCCCATGAATTTAAAATTGAGACTGTGTTGGTTGTAAACATGAGCCCAGATGTTCTATGCTAATGGGGAATGAAGGTGAAATTAAACATGCATTTTCAACAAAAACTGCAGGTCTGACCTGAAATCAGCGGCTAATAATACATTTTCACATTGACTGTCAAACTGTCAGTTGAATGGCTTTAAAATGACCATAAGAGATAAGAAGGAAGAATTCAGGTCATGTTGCCATTAGTCACAAGCTGGAGCATGAGAGATAATTACACCCTGTCGTACATTAACTAATGCACAACACCATTTATAGGTCTGCCTACAACACCTTTTAAATGCAGACGTTTCGTTTTTGGGAAGCTTCTATTCATAACGATTTAGTTAGCGAAACCCACATCAGCTTAATTTCTGTGATAAGATGAAATAAGAGATCACATCTCTGTCACATGTGCATGTGGTGGATAGAAACATGTCCAGTGGCTAATTAATCAAATCTATTGAATACATTATTCTTTTCATTCTCCTTCTCTGTTTCCTTGATGAGTTCATATGTCTTCTTTGGAATCAATAATGTTTTTCTGTGGACCAAACAGCAAAATCAATAGTGAGGACAAGGGTCCATTTTGGTTTTAATTTATCCAGACAAGATATCGAGTCAAGAAACCATTTAGGGGTCCTGTTTACTTATTCTAAGGGCTGCAAAATTCATCTAAAGATAAACATGAATGTTTAGCCTAAACGAGTCAAGTTTTAGTTGTTTGAGAGATCTTAATGACATTCGAAGGTGATGGGGAAACTGCTGCCTATTTACAAAATGATGCATATGATACTGTATGAATGTACTCAGGCCTTAGTGTAAATTTGACACGTGCGGTATATGAATCCATATTTATCATAGAAGCAGAAAGTGCACGTTTTAAAACCTATCCATAGCAACAGGAGATTGCTAAACTATTAATAGACTAGAAACAGCTTCACCAACATTGTTTTTCATATTGGCCATCTGTTGTCTGAATGCTATTGTAGCCTGCTGGCATAAAACCTGCTGAAAGAAGTGAACTGCATAACCAGGGAAGGATTTTTACCTGCTATTTATTCTCACTGGCCTTATTCATATCTGGCGCCCGTAAGCGGAGGCTTGAAACACACTATATGACCAAAAGTATGTGGACACCTGGGCATCACACTCGTATATCAGCCGTTCCCAAACTGTTGCCACAAAGTTAGAACTGTCTAGATGTTTTTGTATGTTGTACCATTATTATTATTATCATTATTATTATTATTATTATGCTTTTCTGGAACTTTGATGCCCCAAACCTGTTCCAGTATGACAATGCCACCATGCACATAGTGAAATATATGGAGACATGGTTTGCCAAGGTTGGTGAGTCCTGACCTCAACCCCAATGAACACCTTTGGGATGAACTGGAACATGGACGGCGCACCAGGCCTCCTCGCCTAACATCAGTGCCTGACCTCACTAATGCTCTTGTAAATGAATGAGCACAAATCCCCACACTCCAAAATCCACTGATAAGCTTCTCAAGAATAGTGGTCAGCGGTCATCATTTTTTGATGACTCTTCGACTCACAAGTTCTATATTACCCTTGGATAAGTTCTAATCCAAGTCTCGGTTAAACAAAGTACATTAAGTGTCTTATAATTTCAGTTACAATAAGGCAAATCCAATAATCATTGTCAGAAATCCAAGCAGGTGTTAGAGCACAGGCAGACACAAATAAACAAGGATAATCCATGATCACAAATAAGGTCAAACCAGGAAAAACAAAAACATATGATACTCAGGAACACGGCTTTAACTTAAAGAAAGAAGTGCATGATAAGGGTAGATAAGAGTTAAGGACTGAGTAGATAAGTTAAGGATTGAAGGGTAAATAAGAGTTAGGGTGAGGCTAGATTCACTATCCACTATTCTCTCCGCTCCACTAATAGCTGGTGTGTGGTGGGCGGTCTGGCACACTATGGCTGCCATCGCATCATCCAGGTGGATGCTACACAATAGTGGTGGTTGAGAAGAGTGGTGGTTGTCTAGAAAAGCGCTATATAAATATAACTGTAACTAACTAACTAACTAACCATGAATTCTAGTCACCCCACTGGATATTATTATGCTTCCCAGTTACAGTAGATTCAGCCAGCTGAGCATGTGTAGTACTTGTTTTGCCTATTGAGTATGCTAAAACAGAAGCAGTGAGCTACAGCTATTTCAGAAGTGATTTGTTAGTCTATGGCTGGACTCCAAAAGCCACAGACAGAGATATGTTTTTGCCACAGTGAAAGGAGCCCAAGCACAAATCGGCATCAAGATTTCACACACACTCTGCCAGGTGGTCTCCTGTGTAGCCCCTTGGGCTTGGACCATTTTTGAATATAAAAGCCCACAGCACACAGGATTTGTACATCCATAACTGGAAGTTGTCCTGTAAATCATATTCACCTGACTGGACCCAGTGCCTTGTCCTCTTCTACTGGGACTGCTGGACAATGGCAAGTCCAATTCTACACACAAGGAATACAGTATAGGAGCTACTGCAGTGTACCAAGCCTTCATGGATGGAATTTCACAAGGGTCTCATAGGCTTATCAATGCATTTCTAAAGAGGCTCTGGGCAAGAAAGTACAAAAATAAATGCTTCACTTCCTAAAGCAAGGACTTCTGCTTCAATGAGCCACCATGAAACCCTCAATGAGCCTTTGTCTCTTTAACTAAACCAGAGGGATGAAACACCATTTTCCCAAAAGATGTTCCCTCAGTTGGTGTTTTGATGTTAGTGGAGAGCTTTGTCAAATACTGCTTAGATACTATGCAGATTACTGTACTATAACATTAAACCAGATAGATGTACCATGATACACCATATCAGTAAGTACATTTCAGCCATTGTCCTTCTCTCTCTGGGTGACTGTATCGCTGAGAAACCATAAAGACAAGGAAGATCAAGCCTCTTTCTTGATTGATTGGCGCACAGTGAGGACACAAAGAGAAAGAGGATCACAGGCTACTTCCACATTAATCCGCATAGATATGAAAACTGCATTTTTTATATTTAAAGTGAATCTGATGGATGTACAAAAGTAACATTAATCTTTAACAAAGCTATCAAACTGGATAGCAGGCACAAGAACTGCAGTACAGCATCTTGTTTGTTTTGAGTTGAATGGGTCACATGATTGTACCACATGACTAAACATACATCATCATTTTCTCGGTCCACACTACAACGTGAAAATTGCATTTTCCGATTTATCCGCTTGGGAGAGCGTTCTTAAAAAGTTCTGGAAAAAAAAACGCCATCTCAGTGTGGATTTCATGCGTTTTGAAATTTATCCAGAGGAATGTAGATATAACCGTAGTTTCGTATAAGTGGAAAACAGTCTTTTAACTTGTATTCCAGCCCTTTCTATTACAACGAATTCCACTCAGCAACAACTCATTTGTTACTTTTATCTTAGAAATTTACTTTCATGGCAGGTATAACAGCAGAAGTTTAAGCATCAGTGGACAACTAGACCCCTGCAAGGTATAAAGTTGACTGAAAGACTACATTTACATGGACAGCAATAATCTAATTATTGACCTTATTCTAAATAAGACAATATTCTGATTAAGGTGTTTACATGAGTCGCTTTTAGAATATTCCTTTCATGTTCCTGTTTTACGTGTTATAGAACATAGATCGATTAACGTCACACGTCATTACGTCCCCGCGCCACGCCGTCCGACGTTCCCCCCAGAATTTCACGTATCGACGTACAGTTTGTCTTCGTTTTGGTACCGTATACAGTTTTGGGTGTTTTTATTTTTCATTTTTACGAACGCTTCAAGTGCGGTTAATTATTTGTCGTGCTGTACGTGCAAATAGACATGTTCTGTGTCCTAAACCGCGTACTTACCTACTATATAGTAGCTGAAATGCATGTATTTCTCCTACTATATAGGAGGCAAGTACGCGGTTTGGGACGCAGCCGTGCTCTCTTGTTTGCCGTCAAACGGTTGAGCGCTGCCGTGTGTGTACGTGTCCTGTCACACAATGTGGTGAAAACTCCCACACAACGTTAATAGTGAGAATAAGGTGTGTACGTGTCTGTAATACACGTCGATAATGCGACTAAAACAGGAATACTCCACTCGTCTTAATTCCATTTGTGTTTACTTCGAGTATGATTTTAGTCTGATTAAGGTAATAAAAATTTGCTGTTTACATATTAGTTTCTTAATCAGAGTATCGTCTTAATCGGGTTAATATTGGATTATTGTTGTCCATGTAAACGTACTGAATTACTCCCCATGAGCAGGTCTACAACGGTCCATGAATTTCCTGCACATATGAGAACAGAGCTTCTACTGTATATATGCTGCATTGCTCCTTATTCAACACATACAAAAGGACGATAATTGTACATCAAGAGCTGTATTCCTTTACTTTCCTTTGAACTACCACCATATTCTTTTCTCTGTTGTTCTCCTGCTTCATGTACCACAAGGCATGGCCACATACATTAAATGTTAATACATTCTCAAGCTCAATGTGAATATACCTATTTGTCAAGCACATGGTGAAGGATAGCTCTTCGTTTTTCCAACCAGTGCCTGAGTACACTGAATGTGTACTATCAAACGTAATTTCAACCCTACGTTTTAATGTCTTACCTACTGATAAGGTTTAAATGTAGATCACTTTATAACTGCTGCTATTGATCTTTTGTTATCGCTTGCTATACTAAACCCGCTTTCAGAGTCAGTGTTTTTTTCCTCTTGCCATCTTAGGCAAGATGCCATCTTAGGCCATCATGAAAGGTGCTAACTTGCCATTGGGAGCAACTTTGGGGTTCAGTGTCTTGCCCAAGGACACTTCGGTATGAGGAGTCACGTGGGCCGGGAATCAAACCGCCAACCCTACGATTAGTGGACAACCCGCTCTACCACCTGATCCACAGTCGCCCATATTATGTAGTGCAGCTGAATGGAAGCAATTGCATTTATTGTACTTCTACACTAATTTATTCATGTTTTGCCTTTAATTTGTCACCACAAATGTCGCCACAAATGTGTCAATTTATGTGTGTGTGTGTGTGTCCGAAAATATATTTAGTGCAATAGCTTAAATATGTTTCATTGCTGCCCAGCACAGGACTGGCGTCTCCTCCTATCTAGTGTTTACTTTGAATATGTCAAAGCACAATGCTGCTTCCGATTGTAGTCTGACCTCTCCAATGTAGACAAAAATGCACATGTACTCTGGAAAATACATGAAATGCCTTTTCCATTAAGTGCATGTCTGTCCCTATGATTTATTAATCAAAGTGTATCAATTTGATGAACTACACACACACATATATATATATATATATATATATATATATATATATATATATATATATATATATATATATATATATATATATATATATATATATATATAAGGTCCATACACAACTTCTCTTTTATCTCTTAATAACAGAAAGCCAAGTGATGGCACTCATTTCACAGCCCTCCCCCCCAAAAAAATGTGCAGATGGCCGATTAACAGTATTTTAACACACAAACACCTTTCCTTTGAAAGCAGCGCTGTGTGCTCCGTTTTAAAATAAACTTCAGCACATAATAAAATGCAAAGTGCCAAGAAATGGAAAACATTTATACTGAATACTGTAACAAAGCTGCTTTCCTAATGTAGTTTGTGTATTTTCCACGTCGTTCTTTCGACCTAAAAGATGTTCGGCAAGGGACGAAATAGAAAGGTTGAGCTGAAACGTTCCACTTTATGTTTCTTTTGTACTGTGTATGTCTTCTGCACATTGGTGATAACACACAACACCTGCTTTCAAAACATTTTAAAGGACACATTTTTACAAAAAAAAAATATAAATAAAAAAACGTGGAACTTGTCATAGTCTCCTTATTCCCTTCTTGTTCCCTTTGCTTGTTCAGTTGCCGCAAAGGGGCATATACTTTCGTACGCCGTGCCTTTTCTTATAGTGCAAGATGAGGTTCTGATTGAAACTTGTCCAACTATAAAATCCCCAAATTGTACATCTTAAAATGTCGTGACGGCCATTCTGCCTTAACATATAGTATAATATACAGTCAGGTCCATAAGTATTTGGACAGTGACAAATATTTGTAGTTTTGTCTCAGTGTTCCACCACGGTGGATTTGAAATGAAGCAAGACGTTACTGAAGTGTAAACTTGCAGCTTTAATTCAAGAGGTTTAACAAAAATATTGCCTTAACTCCCTTCCATTTTGTCCTGACTGTATTAATACAAGATCCACAAAACCACCTGAGACTCTAACAATAATGATAACGAGCATCACAATACACTGAAGTGTGGTAATATTTTCCAGTGGTGACCCTGATCATAAATCACAAGGTGCAGTTCTTCTGCGCTTTACTATTTGTTATTTAATTGCATTTTCTTTTTTTTTTCCTTGAGGAATGCCTGATCTCATGGGAGCCACTTGAGCATAATTCTCCTGTGATGACTAGTGGAGCATGCAGTTTCTCCTGGAGGTGGATTTTTCAATTAATTGGTTTATGGGACAATAAGCACCCTTCCCCCTAACTTCCATCAACTCTTCCTCAGTTTTTTGGCCATGTGGTGAAGCGTTAGCATCCTGAGCAACAAAGGAAGCATGACACAGGCCGATATTACAATCCACGATTTTACTTTGATATCCATTCAAAGAGATAGCAAAAGATTGTTCCATATTTGAAGCCTTTTTTGACGATTTGCTTTATTTATTTAGTCCCAGCATGCTCTTATTATACAGTGGTTTAAAAGCGTGTGCGTTTGGATCATTGAATTGCTTTTTATTTAGTTGCACAGGAAATACGTCTCTAAACAAAACCGAAAGACTATGCTAGACATAAGGACCCCTGTTTTCCTGATTGTAATGCAAGCACCAAAGTATGACATGAAGCTCACGTGGTTATATTTTCTCACTATTCTCAGCCCCTGATCTCAGGCAGTAACCTGGCAAAGAACAGCACATTAATAACTAAGGAGGTTTGGTTGGAATGTATACGATGTGAAAAGGTTGTGCTGCTTCAATTCAGTGAAATCATGAGGTTCCTGTCATTTCTTTAAAATACAGCATGCGGTGTGCAGAGCAGTGATCATGTCATCATCATCAGTGTTCGATCTCACTTATAGTTTTTAGATTTCAATGATGTTGCTCACAATCCAGAAATTCTTCCATTACACAAACTGAAGATGGTAGTAAGGGTAAATGTATAGAAGAGGATCTGAACTACTTTAACTGAACAAAAAAAAAATGAAATCCTGATCCTGAAGTGTTTTAAAATGAGCAAACCTGTGGCATTTTTTTCATCGAAAAGCCTTAGCAATATCATCTCGATTTGTCGACGAGACCATGGCTGAATCCCCAAATGGCTCCCTTTGGATGTATAGACTGTTCGACCATTAATTTCATACTCGACTGTATGTGTGTATGTGCAGTTGTATGGGGAGAATTTTTTCGAGAATCAGGACATTCCTCTTCACTGCCTGTTATGGTTTGTAACTGGATGTTTTCATTAAAAGTATTGATCTCTGTCATACCTGGCCTGCATGGAGAGAGATAATAATTCATAGTGATTTGCTATGTGCTGTCCATCTCCATTTATTCCATCTGTCAAAATTCACATCAAACATTCTCGTTAATGTCAGTAGTCTGGTGTTTGCACATAACTGAAGGCTGAACACAAGCCACTTGGCTAGCTCTTTTAATTAACTTGTGTATTCGTTTAATATGATTTAATTGGAATGTGTAATGAAGAACACTAACCATGTTAACCCTATGAATTACTGCGCCTACCTTATACCATTTCTTGCCACTCGAGCAAATTGCTTGGCTATGTTTCGTTTATATGGCATGAATGGCAAAAGGAATGCACTGCATGACTTAATGCTAGCTGAACAGACTGGACCAAGCAACCAATTAGTCCCTATCGTGCTCAGTCAAAGATGATGTGCCCTTCAACTCCTCAGTCTTTCTTCATCTTTGTCTATTAAATTCTTTCACCCCTGCTCCTGTCCTCTTCCAATTAAACACTAGGAACTTTAGAGTGGCATGTGGTGAGAGGGTTAGAACAAGCTCACCGCGTTAAGCTTGGCTACCTCACTGCCTTGCGCTACTGACAGCCATGTTCACATAATGAGGAATGCTGCATGGGCATTGGTTCCGGTGTCAGGACACCCAACCACATCATGTCTTCATTATCACTCAAATCAGATCCTTCCATCATTCTGTTTGTCCTCCATGATCCTACCGCTGATCACAGCATGAATTGTTGTGTTTTACCTGTGTCATTCTCCTGCCAATCCAATGCCAAGTCATTGCTAACGGGGAGGATTGATTAAATAAATCCATAATGGGCTGTCAGCAGTTTAGCATAGCAAATCACAACTTTACCTTTGCTTATTGATTGTTTATGAAAAATATCTTTTGAAAAAGCAGAAACGTTTGTTTGTAAAGGGGTCGTCGCTAAAGGGACGTTTAAATGCATCAGAGTCAATCGAATATTGCAATCCACTTTATTGTGATCTCCATTCAAAGAGACAGCAAAGATTGTTCCGTATTTGCTTTTTTTGATTAGTCCCAGCATTGTGATGCTCGCTGAAGACTAAATACTTAAGGAAAGTGTCATTCTCATTCTTACTGCACTATTAGTACCGCATAGAGTCCTGAATATCGTTAACTGCAAGATGAAAGGTAGTAAACAAAGCCGAAACTGTGAGTAAAAACCGGTATAGCTTGCTGTGGCTATGTATTTACGATTCATAATGAATTAATTAATTTAGTAAGTAAGTCAGTCAGGAAGTACATGATGTAAATAAACAAGGAAGGAAGGATGTCAATAGATTTTTATTGTAAGTTTATAAAGTTTACTGAGTATATATACAGCATAGATGCATTTTTGATTATTTTCATTCTTTTTAATAATTCTAGGGGTGTTGTAGCTGTTAGTTACTAGTTTCACTGTTAAGTTCTGTGTAGTGTCTTGGTGATTGTGTAACCAATCACTCAGGATGAGTATAACCAACACCATGAAATTAAAATAAGATTTACCGCTGTCCTTAAAAGAAGATTCATTTTACATACTCATTTAAAAATGAAATGATCTAGGGTTAGATGCTTTGACATGCAGTAATATTCTGTGTGTTTCCCCAATGGCCTTAAAGGGTCTTGTTGAGTGTTCTTTCCATTTTAAGGTGAGTCAAAGTGTGAGTTTATGTGTTCGTAAACCCCACGAGGCTCGGTCACAGTTAATATTCAGACATTGCTTCAATAGAGGAGGTTAACACTGGATTCCATTTTGCTCATCCAACTAGATCCATAAAGGTCAACTCTTCTAGGTTGAACCAGCTGTCAGCATTGTAAATTTTAAAGGGCACAGCCTCTCTCAGAAGAGCTGGGCCTCACTATCTCCTCATCTCTACGATCTACTTTATTCACAGTTGGCTCATGTTCGATTTACTTCCCTTCTGAATTTTCAGGCCACCCAGTGACAATTGTAATGCTCATCCATGACTGTAACCATGCGATGTGACTTTTCCACTTTACCTTTGTGAGTGTCGTTTGTATTAGATAGATTTGTAAAATAAATAAATAAATAAATAAATAAATAAATAAACAAATAAACAAATAAAAGTCTGCTAGGTTTATAGTTATCCAGGTCATTTTGAAAACCTCCATCTTTTTTTTTTTTTTTAAATGAAAGATGCCTAGACGACACTTTGCTTCTGATAAGATACTTTATCAGTTCTAGTGCCAAGAATATAGCTTCACTGTATGCATGTTATGCCTCGTAACGTACACATTTTTTGTGCGTTTCTACTTGTGTGTTGCATTGTGTATTCGGTTATTGATGAATCTTTTCTGAAAGGTCTTCTGCAAGTAGAAAAAAATCTGGGTTTGGTCAGAAACAGTCCACCAGCGCCACTACGAGAAGGCTCTGAGCTGCACACGTCTCCTGAAATTATCATTCAAGTGTGGATGCAGCATCAAGGACAGATGCGTTGTCAGTGGAATAAATTGCCTGCTGGCTATTTGGCATTGATGCAGCACAATCATACATTCTCTTAGTCTTATCTTCTTTTAAAACTGCCTCCCCATTTCATATCAACTATACATTCAAATCAAGTCTTTATTAAGCGGGCAGGTTTGCATACCTAAACTGTTCGTATGCTAGAGGGTAAAAGTCATTTCATCAGTGAATATACAGCACATATTGATTATAAAATGTGCAGGTCCTCTTCCCTTTATATTATGAGACAATCTTTCTTCTCAGAATAAATATCTTTGATGCAATGATCGATACAACAATAAAACAGTACGCTTGAGAATTTTGGCTTAAATAAAGGGTGCCAGCATGCCATGCCATATTGTATGCCTTGTAAAGTTTGTACTGTGCATGTGAACATGCAGTAAGTAAGTAAATAAATAAATAAATAAATAAATAAGTGCTCTCCGTGCTTGGTGGCTTAGTGGTTAGCATGTGCGCCTCACACCTCCAGGGTTGGGGGTTCGATTCCCACCGTGGCCCTGTGTGTGCGGAGTTTGCATTTTCTCACCGTGCTGTGGTGGTTTCCTCCGGGTACTCCGGTTTCCTCCCCCAGTCCAAAGACATGCATGGTAGGCTGATTGGCATGTCCAAAGTGTCCGTAGTGTATGAATGGGTGTGTGAGTGTGTGTGTGTGATTGTGTGCCCTGTGATGGATTGGCACCCTGTCCAGGATGTACCCCGCCTTGTGCCCGATGCTCCCTGGGATAGGCTCCAGGTTTCCCCGTGATCCTGAAAAGGTTAAGTGGTATAGAAGAGGGATGGATTGATGGATGTTCTCCCTTTGTTCACATGGGTTTCCTCAGGGTTCTCTCCCACTTCCCAATAGCATGTAGGTAGGTAGATTGGCTATGCTAAATGAGTGTGAATGATTGTGCGAATCTGTGGGTCTGCATGATGCCCTGCAATAAACTGGTGGTGAATTTTCCCACCTTGTGGCCAGTGTTATTGGGATAGACTCTGGATCCACAGTATCCCTGATCAGAAAAAAAAAAATGCTTACTGAAAAGGAATGAATGATGAAAAATAAATCGAAACTCTCATTGCATATATGTGTGTGTGTATATATATATATATATATATATATATATATATATATATATATATATATATCTCACTGTCCATATATTTAATATCAACATTCTGGTACAGGCATATGTTGCATAGCAACAAATCAATCTTTCTCTTGATTACTCTCTCTGATATGTTCTGTACCAAGGTATTTTAACCAAGCTCACCTTTGCCACTATACTATTTGAATAAGATCAATGTGTAAAGTAATTTTACCTCTTTTTTTAACATATTGAATGTTACCCATGTCATGTATGGTTTGTACTTTTCATGACATGTGATTATACTTACAAGGTTTATGAACCTTGTCTTCTCTGCGAAAACAAGTGGCATTGTAATGCAGTACGCTAATGCAAGTATTTTCAAAATGCTGAAAGTCTCTGTATTGTCAGTAGCCTAAAAACTCTCCGAATTTGAGAATATTTGCGTTACCATACCTACGTTACCACATGACAAGCCCCTTTCTATGCTTATGCGAGAATATTGATATTCAACATATAGAACCTGCTGCAAAAAAAAATTGCATGCTACCCATCGTTCTTTCATTACCAACAAATAGTTTTATAACAATTGTTTATAAGAGGATTACAATTAGAGTTGATTATGTATAATTTTACCTTCTGTGTATTATTTGTTTCACTAACAATGATTTTACAAACACTGTCATGAATGGCATAACGCAGGCTTCGAATGACCCTAATGAGCCCAGAGTAGTTTGTTCTGAATTATGCAGATCCAGTGCAAATTCAGCCATTCTCTTCCCCAATATTAGATGAGTTGAAATAAATCTGTTTACATCGGTTACACCTCTTTGCGCCCCTCTAACGTATGATAATGAGGTTGCTGCTCAATAGATCGTTGCCATCTAAACAGTGCTAATTACCGTTACCTGTTATTCTTTCTGAGTGCAGGATTTATCTGAGTAATTAACAAACGAGTGTCTGATAAATGGCGAAATGAATATTGGCAGCGTGATATCATAGAACAATGGTACCGAGCAATCTGATGGCGCGCTTTCTTTCCACAACATTGGAATACGTTATCAGAAACATGAATAGAAAAGATCTGTAGAATAATATCTGGATATATTGTCACTCAATGCTGTGTTTGTGTTCGCCTGCTATTGGCACTATACTGAGCCAGGTTGGCATGTTCTCTCCTCCATTTCATCCAGAATATTTCATTTATTCTCAATTGCTTGTGTGGTTATTCAGTAGAAGAGTAACACCCCTTATGGCGGAAAAAAAAAATAATAAATCCACACACCATTCGCATGTGATCATATGTTTTTCCATATGTGATTATGTAAGTATTATGCAATAACATGGGGAAACAACATGTAGAGGTGAATTTAACCATATTATGCCCTGAAATTGCGCATGAACTCATTTTAAACACGTGAATGATGTGTAATCATATTAAAACCACATGTCCGACATCTGAAAATGAATCAGGGTGAAAGTAAATGAATCATATGTGGAAAAGATCACATGTGACAGTAAATGAGTCATGGGGGGAAAAAAGTCACATGATGATCTAAAATATATATATATTTAAAAAAAACATGGGGGGGGGGGCACGTGAAAATGAATTAATTGTGAAAAGATCACATGACTGTTATTAGCCCATGGTGAATAGCAGGGTGTACTGAATCTTAGGTGAAACTCAGAGGCCTTCTCCTTCCCGTCGCTCTCGCCTGTCCTTTGTGATCCCCTCTCCATACGTTAACACAGCAGGAAACCTCTTACTCTAGGTCCACTGTCAGTAACACTGTGCACTTGAATTTGACAGAAACTTACTGGGGAAGTTATTCATTTGAATATATATACATAAAAATATCCTTTTTTTTTTTTTGCACATGGCTGTTATTTGAGCTGTCCAATAAGATGTAACCCCTTCTATTAAAGTCGACATTTTCCCACAGATACTGGACTTAACATGCTGTGATCTTATATACTAGTGTCAGGATTTCCCCTGGCGCAAAGATTGACAAAGATTGATATTGACTTTGTTTAAATGTTGACACGTGTGTTCGGTTGTGATTTCCGTCATGTCCCCGCCCCTGTATTGTCATCGGTTGTTTTCCTTATGTGTCATCATTGTTCTCGGCTGTTGTGTGTTTTCCTATTGATTTCGTTTAGTATTTAAACCCCTCGTGTCTCACCGTTCGTGGCAAAGTATAACACATGTCTACGCTGTACCAAGCCTTTGTTCCTCGTGTTTGGTGTCATGGTTTCTAGCCTAGCGTTTCTTGAGTCGTGTGTCGATCTAGTTCACGTTGTTTGCCGATCGCCTGACCTCTCGCTTGGTCGATTACCACGCTTTTGCCTTTCGATTCGGATTTGTCTGCCTATCTTTCCTCTCTTGTCTGCACTTTACGCGACAGCTATCTTTTGTCTTAATGTTTGATGTAAACCCAGAACTGCAATGCATCAAACAAAAATGAGGCACAAATAGAAATGTACCTTTTATCTCTGAAACTGAAGTAGCACATCAAAGCCTCTGTGTTTCAGTCATTCAGACTTCATGCAGAATAAATAAATAAATAAACAAAAGGTAGGAAATTTGATTTTGTGAGTGGAGTAAACATAACTTGATAAATGTTCGGTTGCGTGTGGCCCCCTTTTGCTCAATCAATTTTCATGCTTAAATGAAGCAATTTGTTTCCCAGTGTGCAATCTGGTCGAGTTGATTATCCAAGCTGGTGATGCTGGCCAGAGATAAAAATAGAAAGCATGCAAAGATCCTCAAATCATCCACAACAACAGCATTGTTTTCTCCTGAATATTTAGTGAGAGATTGACAAAAAAAAAAAAAAAAAAAAAAAAACTTTGGCCAGCAGAGACAACAGAATGCTAATTACCATAATGAATCTTCTTGCGGAGACACTATTCCTCTGCCATCTATCTGTTTCTAAGTGCAACTACTGCAGTCTCCATTACTCCACTACCCATTCATCATCTCCGAACAAATATGCTGCGTTCTTGGATATTCCCTGAAGAAAAGGCAGGAAATAGCGTTGTTCCCCGGGTAGCACGGTGGCACAGTGGGTAGCATTGTTCCTCTCAACTTCCCTGGTTCATTTCTGAGCTTGGGTTATTGTCTGTATGGAATCCTGCATGTTCTCCCCATGTCTGTCTTTTCCTTCCAGCTCTCAAAACATGGCTGAAAGTAGATTGATGATGTTAAATAATACCCCCCTCCCCCCAACATCACCACTCCCGCCACCACGATATTAATAAGTACATTTTATGAATTAAGGAATAACCAATATTATCATGCGCCTAAAGGGCTACATCTGTTCAGACTAGGAAACGCAAGCCAAAGACCAGACTACTGCTAGGCGTAGTGAATCACTGAGGGTAAGATGAGGTTTGCCTTTAAAGGCATCACTAAATATTTGATTTGGAGTTAGATGGACAATCTCAGGAGCCTCATTGAAATTCTGCTTGATTTTATGCTCAGGAGAACAAGAAAAGCTTCAGTCAGCAAGATAAAAAGAAAGTAAAGCATCAGTTATTCTAGTTGGGTATTTTAAGAAGGAACATAAAAACAAAAATGACAATCGTTTATGTTTATGTTTAAAGATAAAAAAAAAAAATTTAAAAAAAAGTTGCAAGTGCAAATGAACTTTTAGAGCAAAAGCCCGGTGTCATGTAATTATTTGCCTGTAAACATTTGGCTTTAGCTGCATGAAAATGCTGCATATTATGAAAGAGGTCCATGAGGCACGTTGCATCATTATGTTCACATAAAACTCCTAACAGTGCATAAAAACTGCCACAGGGGAGAAACAGCAGCAAAGCTGAGTTAAATGCTCCACTATGTCTTAGTACCAGGGGGGTGTTTTGGGAGGGAGGATATTCATATGTAATATTTATGTTCCGTTTATGTTCTTGCAATCACAATCTTTTGTTAAAGAATTGTTTTTTTTTTCTCTCATTTTTTTTCTCCCTCTGTTTCCCATTCTCTTCAACAACAAGGCATATCAGCCCACAGGACTGTTACTCACTGGATGTTGTTTGTTTTTCACACCATTCTATGTAAAGTCTAGAGACTGTTCTGTGTGAAAATCCCAGGTGCTCCTCAGTTTCTGAAATACTCAAGCCAGCCCATCTCACACCAACAACCACGCCACAGTTAAAGACACTGAGATCCCCTTTCTTCCGTCATTCTCTTATCTATTTATTTATTTATTTATATATTTATTTTAATGTGAAGCTCTTGACCAGGCGTAATTTTATACATTGCGCTGCTACAACATGATTGGCTGGTTGGACAGTTGCATGTACGCATAGGTGTTGCTATAAAGTGTATATAACACTGAGTGCATATAACACCCCTTAACACAACTCCTGTGTAGAGTTCAGGTATCGAAGAATGGGCAAGTTTATTTATATAGCACATTTCAAAGTAATTCAAAGTGCTTTACATACAAATTATAAAGAAAATACAAGGTATTTATAAAATATAAGAACAAGAAATAAAAATGAGGAAAAATGCATTTAAAAAAAAAAGCATAACAAATGTAATGGGTAAAAAGGGGAAAAGTTACAGAGCTGAAATGATATAGATGAGTCAGTAAAGTCCAGCGTAGGGTTCAGTCAGTAAATATGAGGTTGAACAGATGTGTTTTCAGTCTGGTTTTAAATGTGGTTTTCTTCTTCTAGTGACTAAGATTTCACCAATATGATGTATGCCTTCAGTCTGTGTTTTTTCCTTCACAGAAGAGCATGAGGCTTTCCTTGCTGCGTGCTTAGATCCACTGTGCAATCACAGTCTCAGCATGCATCACATTCTCCAGTGGATTCCATGTATTTTCAAGCTGTACTGGAGTATTTTTAGACCACAGATTTGTTTACTACATTTTATTTGGTATGCATTTATTGCAGATTGTTGGCCACATTAATTTTTGAATATGACCATATTTTAGTCTTTTTTTAAAAAAAAAAAAAAAAAAAAAAAGGAATTCACTATTTATAATGATGTATAATGAACAATGATCCAAATTTAGTTTTAATTGATTATATAATATGATTTATATGGCATAATACACATACTCTCTCTCTCTCTCTCTCTCTCTCTCTATATATATATATATATATATACACACACATATATACATATATATATATGTATGTATATGTATATATACATTCATATATATATATATATTAAAATATGAATGTGAATATACTTCAAATAATATTTTTCTCAGATCAATTCATAGGGGTGCCAATAATTGCCTATATTTAACAAATGTTAAGTATCGGTGTTTATATGTTAGATATCCATGAGCGCAGAGTATTTTTGTGAATGTTTTGAACTTTTAATCAAAAGGTTAAACAATAAAGACAATTTTTCACAGCCTCCTTTGCCCATATTTACCAAGGGTCCCGATATTAGTGGCACAATGAAATTCCATATTAAAATGAAATTGAATTCAGTATATTAATTCTGTATAAAAAAATATTGTTACACAAGCTGATTTTAGTCACTGCTGAATGTTGTTATAAATAACACGCAGTGTTTATACATGCCATAATCAATATACTTTGTCTTGATTAAACAAACTAATGTTTTGCCAAATACAATCTGACATAATGAATTGGCAATTGAACCCTGTTAGAAAAGTCAGGTGGTAACATAAAGCTGACATCAGTTTGCAAAGAAAAATGATCTGTCTTTACTTGAATAATATAGAGATATAAAAGTAAACTGTTTCCATTGTCACTGTTTATTATTTTCTCCGATGCTACCATTAACTGTCCAGCGTAGGATCCGCACTTGAAGGGAACCATAACCATTTGTGTCATCCATTTCAAATCAGAGATGATGGTTTAATCAGGGCTGTGTTTGGCCCCACTACTCTGCCTCTGTCTCTTTGGTGTGATCTTCACGCCACAGTGATTTTCCATTCTAACACAATAAGCCTGAAGTGTGGGTGGGGTTGTAGAGGGGTGTAATAACACATTCATTCTCCCGATGTGCTTTGAATTCCAGTTTTGACATCGACTGCAAAATGGACAGAGCCATTGTCAGGATGGTGAGATGCATGCTGGGCTAGTCTGATCTGGTTTTAATGAGCACTGCTGGCTAAAACATTATTCATTTGATGAATTGAAGTTTTCATGTCCTTCCCGGACTGGAATAAAGTGGTTACACAATGAATAAATGAATGAACGAATGAATGTTCTGCCCAGCAGCCATTGTTTAAAAAAAAAGCTTAAAATCAAGCTGTTGGATTATATTGCTTAATCTACTTTTACCTAATCTACTTCTATAAATTAAAAGATGACCACATGATCCGTTGGGGATCATTCTTTTTTCAGCAGACAGAGATATTCACAGCATGAAGTTCTTAGCCCGCTGAACTGAACGGTTCAGAACAAAGCTATTTATCCAGAAGTGACCTTCATGTTGTCAGAGTATGCGCACACAGAGTCAAATCTCTGGGTACCAATAAAGCTAAACATCTTGTGAAAGAAATGTGTGTCAGAGGTCATATCATAACTGATACATGTTCAGATGATGGATTCAGTGGTATTTGTACTTGTGGCAAAACTACAAAATGAGCATTAAATACCACAGCCAAATGGCAAATGCATAATAAGATGGATCGATGCTCTCTGTGGTTATTTATTTAGATATACAGTAAGGATCATGATAGATCAGTTTTCAAATTTGTTTCAAAGAAGACCATTAGACTAATTACCGTAGAGCTAGTCATATTTAGTCATACATGTCTACCACAGTTTGAGATTTAATTTGAAGGTATTTACACCCAAATCGGGTGATTTGTATAGGAAATACAGCACTTTTTATATATGGAACCCCATATTTCATGGGCCAGAGTCATATCTCCCTGCAGTTCTTGTCTGGTGTCCCACTGAAGCTAAGCAGGGTTGAGCCTGGCAAGTACCTGGATGGGAGAACTCCTGGGGAAAACTAAGGTTGCTGCTAGAAGTGGTATTAGTGAGGCCAGCAGGGGGCGCTCACCCTGTGGTCTGTGTGGGGCCTAATACCCCAGTATAATGACAGGACACTATACTATAGAAACAGTACCGTGTTTCGGATGAGACATTAAACTGAGGTCCTGACTCTCTGTGGTCATTAAAAATTCCAGGACACTTATCGTAAAAGAGTAGGGGTGTAACCCCGGTGTCCTGGTGAAATTCCCCAGGTGGCCTTTATCTGTCATGGCCCCCTAATAATCCCCATCTCTGAATTGGCTACATCACAACCCTCTCCACTAATATCTGGTGTGTGGTGGGTGTTCTATATAAATGTATATAATTATTAGATTGTTATTAATTAGGTAAACAAACATAATCGTAGTTTCATTGTCATTTTTAATATTTGGTTGCAAATCCTCTTTGGTTAAGGACTCTTTCAATTACCCCAATCTTATTCAAGCTACACAAGCTGCCTATAAGTTCCTCAATGTATACAAGATACTGTGTATGATGTTTGATGCTGTGTAGCCTATCCCAAGCAATTTGCTCAGCTGAGGCAAGCCTGATCAAGAAACTTTTTTAGTTTTTACATCATGATAGAAAGCAAGACGACTGTAAAAATGACATATTAAACATAATTTAACAAGGATCCATGACAGGTATGTCTAATGTCTCCGAATTTTATAAAGAAAATTGTGCTTTACTTTAATGAGCTGGGCAATTTAATGAGACAGGTTTAATGTCGGTGATGTTACAGCAACGTCTCGTGAAAAATCTTATAACATTTTTACATTTTGTGCCTCATATAATCTATTACACAAATATTACACAAAACTCAAAGACAAAAAAAAGAAAAAAGTGTTTGACCACTGCATTATTGGAAAGAGTTTAGTGTAATGATACATCAATTGCATTTCTCAAATAGCCTGTGGTACCAAATTTCAAATAATGCTCGTTAAAATAGAGTAACATCAAATTCAATTAGGCCTAATTATAGCCTTGATCGTTCAGAGAAAATGAAAATAGATACATAATGGGAAATATGAGTCCAAGCTAAAGTCTAGAGGAATTTAACTTCATTATTGACAGTAGTCAGGGAAATTTCTTTGTACACCCTTAAAAGTTAGACATTTAAGCCTTGTGCCCATACGCTGTTTATGGTTGATTAGGCATTGAATAAACATCAAACATCAGAATGGGAGAAAAATGTGATCTCAGTAACACTGACTACGGCATTGTGGTTTAAGTAGTTCAGAAACTGCTGATACATTGGGATTTTCATGCACAACAGTCTGTACAGTTTAGACAGAATGGTAAGTGTCACATCCAGAGAGTGGCAATTCTGCATGTTGAAGCACCTTGTTGATAAGAGAGATTCGAGGAGAATGGTTCGAGTTGACAGGAAGTCTACAGTAACTCAAAACACCACTTTTTACCACTCTAACCATGTTGAGCAGAAATGCAGAATGCACAACATGCCAAACCTTGAGCCAGATGAGCTACATCATCAGAACGCCACATCCGGGTTCAGCTTGTCAGCCAAGAATAAGACTCTAATGCGTCAGAGGGAACAGACCAGGGTCGTCACTAGACACTTTTTACCGAGGCACCAGCCCCAATAAAATGCTGCTGAGCCCCAGTAAATTTTTCATGTTAAATCATCGTCTGATGACGTAGATTACAGTAGATGTCTGAAAATATGCTTTCTGATTCAATGGATTGTATCATTTACAACATTTGACGCGAAGGCTGATTGTAACGCCAGCTGAAGCGAAAACATCCTGCGCACCCTCTTCTCAATCATACTCCCCACCCACCTCACTTTGCTCCTCCTCCCTTCACTTTTCTCTGTGGAAACCTCGACTTGCAGTCAGACGAGTCATACTACGATATTGTAGCTGAGGAGACGTAACAACCAGGCTAATCCTTATCGCTGTGTTTATGAGTAGTATGTGAATTTGTATTTAGTTGAACGAGGACATTGCGTTTTCCGGCTTTAATTTACTTGGCACAGATTTGATTGATATCATTAGCTTGTTCACTGATAAAAGAACGCTTGTTTATCTCTTCTAATTTGGCATTCTGCAACAAACGATGGGATTTGAAGTGATTTGTTCATTTAGGGGGCTAGTTAGTTAGTTTGCTCATGAAAATGACAGGTTTTTAATTGATTTTTAAAAATGTCTTAGCTGTTCTGTTTGCAAGGAGTGATCTACTTAGAACTAATTAGCTTGTTTTTATTTATCACGACGGATATATGAACTTATTTCATTCCAAGAGGTGGCAGAGGGAGAGAAGAGCATCATCAATCAGGTGAGGGGAAGCAGACAGCAGGGACAAATGTTGCTTTTGAATCATTTACATTTCACGGCAGAATTTCATTTCACTACTCCTCAAATAAATCTTCTATAACCTAAACCTTAATCTACAATCACAAGATCAATAAATTGCCTAGATATGATTTTTTTTAAAAATAGAAATGTCAGAGCATTAACCATTTCACAATTAAAATATTCAAACTGGCCCCTGGCATTCTGAAACCTAAAAAAAAAAAAAAAAAAAAACGTTCATGTAGGCAATTTTAGCAAGGCTCTTTACAGTAAATTAAAATTTTAAATTAAACTAATGAAATGGTTTGCAGTACCTACTTACATTAATGTTTGCTACATAGTAGGATTAAAGAAAATAAATAAATAAATACTACTCCCAACGTCACCAGAATTGCTTTCGTCCTGCATGCGGGGGGCGTGCCCCCAGACCCTCCTACAAATTTTTAACTACTTTTCTAAAATTCTCACGGGGTCTGTGCCCCAGTAATGATCAAACTCGAGGAACGGCCCTGCCACAGTCTCACTGAAAACGCACAGTTGAAGATTTCTCATATTCATCTCTCTAGTCTCCACCCACAGTTACTATTCAACTTGGATATTTTTTTTTTCAGTGGGTTTTTGCATCATTCTGTGTAAATTCTAGAGACTATTATTTCTGAAAAACTCCCATGCAAGTGATGGTACAAGTCACTGCGAGTTTTTTTTTTTTTCCCATATTCTGATGTTCAATGTGGACATTACCTGAAGCTTTTGACCTGCATCTGCATGACTTTGAATTGCGCTGCTGTCACATGACTGGCTGATCGGATAATTGTGTGAATGAGTGGGTGTACAGCTGTTCCTATTAAAGTGGACTCTGAGGGCAAGTCATAATCCATCATATAAGTATGTTTGCAAATTTAAAAAAATATATATATTAAATAAGCATCAAAATAGAACACAGTATGGTCTATTAAATCCACCTATAGCTTATTTCTTTAAAACACACATTATGAAAGTGAAAAAGAAAAGAAAGATTTTTTTTTTCATTTTTTGAACTTTTGTGAGGTTTATTCAGTATACCTCACACAGTTCCTTGTTCACATCTTAGAGCAAAACAAAAGATGCATTTGGCAAAGAAAGCGAAGAAGCTGTGAGGAGGGAACAACTCAGTGCTTGAGAGATTCCCTTTAGAGCCTTTCATTTTCCTTGAATAGAGGTAAAGCATTCATGGTCAGGGACATTCACTTGGCTCTGATTTTCTTCCAAACCAGAAACTGGACAAGACCCAAATTTATGGCACTTTTGGATGTGTTAGATTAGAGCCACTTTGATTTTAGGTGTGGAATACCAATCTCCCCATCAATAGATATTTAGACGCAGATGGCTCATGATACAAACTTCCCCAGTTATCAAGCCTCCTGCCACATTTCCTTTCCACAGAATATTCCACTTTGGGGTTTGGGGGCTTTGTAGAAGATTTAGATGGAAATTAATTCACATGGCAAAGCTCCAAATTGCCCCCAGTCAAAGTAATCCAACTTCCTGAAAAGTTTTACTGCTTAAAAAGGGGGAACAAAAAAGATCTTATTAATTTGCCATTGCATAAATGATCCCCTCATGCTCTATTTTCTGGCCATGGGGGAAATTTAAGATTACAGGAGAATTCAAACTGTGTATGTTCTTCAGTTTTCAGTTTACATGAATTTCCATTAGCATGCAAATAACTTGTGCTTATATGCATGGTGAAAAATAAAAGATGCTCTATTTCTTTGCTTTTAAATTATATTCATGTCTGCCTCACCCAGTGTGAAACAAAGCATACACAAGTAATAGGAAATAACTCAGCGTGTCTCATGGATAGACAAAAAAAAAAAAGACTGTACAGGTGCATCTGAAAAAATTTGAATACCGTGGAACAGTTCATTTTCTTTTTCTGTAATTTAATTCAGAAAGTGTAACTTTCATATGTTCTATATTCATTACATATAAAGTGAAATATTTCAAGCCATTTTTGTGTTTTAATCTCGATGATTACAGCTTACAGCTCACGGAAATCAAAAATCCAATATCTCAAAAGATTCAAATAAGGAACTTATAATACACTCTAATATAATATACTCTAATCAGTGAATTAACTCAAAACACCTGCAAAGGTTTCCTGAGTCTTTAATCTCTCAGTCTGGTTCAGTACACGCGACCACAATCACGGGGAAGATGAAAGTCAATGTTGCATTTCATTTGGAAATGAAGGTCCCAGAGTCTGGAGGACGAGTGGAGAGGAACAGAATCCAAGCTGCTTGAAGTCCAGTGTGACGTTTCCACAGTCAGTGATTATTTGGGTTGCCATGTCATCTGCTGGTGTTGGTCCACTGTGTTTTCTCAAGTCGAGAGTCGATGCAGCGTCTACCAGGAGATTTTAGAGAACTTTATGCTTCCATCTGCTGACGAGCTTTATGGAGATGCTGATTTCCTTTTCCAGCAGGACGTGGCACCTGCCCACAGTGCCAAAACTACTAGTAACTGGTTTACTGTCCGTGGTGTTACTGTGCTTGATTGTCCAGCCGACTCGCCTGACCCGAACCCCATAGAGAATCTACGAGAGACGCCAGGCCCGACAATACAGACGAGCTGAAGTCCGCTATCAAAGCAACCTGGACTTCCAGAACACCTCAGCAGTACCACAGGCTGATCGCCTCCATGCCACGCCGCACTGATGCAGTAATTCCTGCAAAAGGATTAAAGCCCACACAGAGTATCAGC